>NC_054507.1:7804332-8060850 GCF_017639515.1 Carcharodon carcharias | reverse complement strand
AGGGTTCAAGTTGGGACTGAAACAGAAATGGACACAGTGCTCAAGGTGGGACTGAACAGAACCGACACAGTGCTCAGGTGGGACTGAAACAGAACTGGAACAAAGTGCTCAAGGTGGGTCGGAACAAAAACTGGACACAGTGCTCAAAGTGGGACTGAAACAGAACTGACACAGTGCTCAAGTGTGACTGAAACAGAACTGGACACAGTGCTCAAGTTGGGATGGAAACAGAAACTGGACACAGGCTCAAGTTGGGTCTGAAACAAAACTGGACACAGTGCTCAATGTGGGTCTGAAACAGAACTGGACACAGTGCTCAAGGTGGGACTGAAACAGAACGGACACAGGCTCAAGGTGGGCAGAAACAGAACTGGACACAGTGCTCAAGGTGTGACTGAAACAGAACTGGACACAGTGCTCAAGGTGGACTGAAACAGAAATGGACACAGTGCTCAAGTGGGACTGAAACAGAACTGGACTCAGTGCTCAAGGTGAGACTGAAACAGAACTGGACACAGTGCTCAAGGTGGGACTGAAACAGAACCGACACAGTGCTCGACGGGGACTGAAACAGAACTGGACACAATGCTCAAGGTGGGACTGAAACAAAACTGACACAGTGCTCAAAGTGGGACTGAAACAGAACTGGACACAGAGCTCAAGGTGGACTGAAACAGAACTGACACAGTGCTCAAGTGGGACTGAAACAGAACTGGACACAGTGCTCAAGTGGGTCTGAAACAAAACTGGACACAGTGCTCAAGGTGGGTCTGAAACAGAACTGGACACAGTGCTCAAGGTGGGACTGAAACAGAACTGGACACAGTGCTCAAGGTGGGACTGAAAACAGAACTGGACACAGTGCTCAAGGTGGGACTGAAACAGAACTGGACACAGTGCTCAAGGAGCGTCTGAAACAGAACTGACACAGTGCTCAAGTGGGACTGAAACAGAACTGGACACAGTGCTCAAGGTGGGTCTGAAACAAAACTGGACACAGTGCTCAAGGTGGGACTGAAACAGAACTGATACAGTGTTTCAGGTGGGACTGAAACAGAACTGCACACAGTGCTCAAGGTGGGACTGAAACAGAACTGGACACAGTGCTCAAGTTGTATCTGAAACAGAACTGGCACAGTGCTCAAGGTGGGACTGAAACAGAACTGGACACAGTGCTCAAGGTGGGACTAAAACAGAACTGGACACAGTGCTCAAGTGGGACTGAAACAGAACCGGGACACAGTGCTCGACGTGGGACTGAAACAGAACTGGACACAGTGCTCAAGGTGGGTCTGAAACAAAACTGGACACAGTGCTCAAGGTGGGACTGAAACAGAACTGGACACAGTTCTCAACGTGGGACTGAAACAGAACTGGACACAGTGCTCAAGGTGGGACTGAAACAGAACTGGACACAGTGCTTAAGCTGGGACTGAAACAGAACTGGACACAGTGCTCAAGGTGGGACTGAAACAGAACTGCACACAGTGCTCAATTGGGACTGAAACAGAACTGGACACAGTGCTCAAGGTGGGCTGAAACAGAACTGGACACAGTGCTCAAGGTGGGACTGAAAAGAACAGAACTGGACACAGTACTCAAGGTGGTACTGAAACAGAAATGGACACAGTGCTCAAGGTGGGACTGAAACAGAACTGGACACAGTGCTCAAGTGGAGGGAAACAGAACTGGACACAGTGCTCAAGTTGGGTCTGAAACAGAACTGGACACAGTGCTCAATGTGGGTCTGAAACAGAACTGGACACAGTGCTCAAGGAGGGACTGAAACAGAACTGGACACAGTGCTCAAGTTGGGACTGAAACAGAACTGGACACAGTGCTCAAGGTGGGAGGAAACAGAACTGGACACAGTGCTCAAGGTGGGACTGAAACAGAAAACTGGACACAGTGCTCAAGTTGGGACTGAAACAGAAATGGACACAGTGCTCAGGTGGGACTGAAACAGAACTGGACACAGTGCTCAAGGTGGGACTGAAACAGAACTGGACACAGTGCTCAAGGTGGACTGAAACAGAAATGGACACAGTGCTCAAGTTGGGACTGAAACAGAACTGGACACAGTGCTCAAGGTGGGATGAAACAGAACTGGACACAGTGCTCAAGTTGGGACTGAAACAAAACTGGACACAGTGCTCAAGGAGGACTGAAACAGAACTGGACACAGTGCTCAAGGTGGGACTGAAACAGAATGGACACAGTGCTCAAGTGGGTCTGAAACAGAACTGGACACAGTGTTCAAGGTGGGACTGAAACAGAAATGGACATAGTGCTCAAGGTGGGTCTGAAACAAAACTGGACAAAGTGCTCAAGGTGGGACTGAAACAGAACTGACACAGTGATTCAGGTGGGACTGAAACAGAACTGCACACAGTGCTCAAGGGGGACTGAAACAGAACTGGACACAGTGCTCATTGTATCTGAAACAGAACTGGACCAGTGCTCAAGGTGGGACTGAAAACTGAACTGGACTCAGTGCTCAAGGTGGACTAAAACAGAACTGGACACAGTGCTCAAGGTGGGACTGAAACAGAACCGGACACAGTGCTCGACGTGGGGACAGAAACAGAACTGGACACAGTGCTCAAGGTGGGACTGAAACAGAACTGGACACAGTGCTCAAGGTGGGACTGAAACAGAACTGGACACAGTGCTCAAGGTGGGACTGAAACAGAACTGGACACAGTGCTCAAGTGGGACTGAAACAGAACTGGACACAGTGCTCAAGGTTGGACTGAAACAGAAATGGACACAGTGCTCAAGTGGTGGGGAAACAGAACTGGACTGACACAGTGCTCAAGGTGGGACTGAAACAGAACTGGACACAGGCTCAAGGTGGGACTGAAACAGAAATGGACACAGTACTCAAGGTGGGACTGAAACAGAAATGGACACAGTGCTCAAGGAGTGACTGAAACAGAACTGGACACAGTGCTCAAGGTGGGACTGAAACAGAACTGGACATAGTGCTCAAGGTGGGACTGAAACAGAACTGGACACAGTGCTCAGGTGGACTGAAACAGAACTGGACACAGTGTTTCAAGGTGGGTCTGAAAACAGAAGTGCACACAGTGCTCAAGGTGGGACTGAAACAGAACTGGACAAAGTGCTCAAGTTGTATCTGAAACAGAACTGAGCACAGTACTCAAGGTGGGACCGAAACTGAACTGGACACAGTGCTCAAGGTGAGACTGAAACTGAACGGACACAGTGCTCAACGTGGGACTGAAACAGAACTGGACACAGTGCTCAAGGTGGGACTGAAACAGAACTGGACACAGTGCTCAAGGTGGGTCTGAAACAGAACTGGACACAGTGCTCAAAGTGGGACTGAAACAGAACTGACACAGTGCTCAAGGTGTGACTGAAACAGAACTGGACACAGTGCTCAAGGTGGGACTGAAACAAAACTGGACACAGTGCTCAAGTGGGACTGAAACAGAACTGGACACAGTGCTCAAGGTGGGACTGAAACAGAACTGAACACAGTGCTCAAGGTGGGACTGAAACAGAACTGGACACAGTGCTCAATGTGACTGAAACAGAACTGGACACTGCTCAAGGTGGGACTGAAACAGAACTGGACACAGTGCTCAAGGTGGACTGAAACAGAAATGGACACAGTGCTCAAGTTGGGACTGAAACAGAACTGGACACAGTGCTCAAGGTGGGACTGAAACAGAACTGGACACAGTGCTCAAGGTGGGACTGAAACAGAACTGGACACAGTGCTCAAGGTGGGACTGAAACAGAACTGGACACAGTGCTCAAGGTGGGACTGAAACAGAACTGGACACAGTGCTCAAGGTGGGACTGAAACAGAACTGGACACAGTGCTCAAGGCGTCTGAAACAGAACTGGACACAGTGTTCAAGGTGGGACTGAAACAGAACTGGACACAGTGCTCAGGTGGGACTGAAACAGAACTGGACACAGTGCTCAATGTGATCTGAAACAGAACTGGACACAGTGCTCAAGGTGGACTGAACAGAACTGGACACAGTGCTCAAGGTGGGTCTGAAACAGAACTGACACAGTGCTCAGGTGGGACTGAAACAGAACTGGACACAGTGCTCAAGGTGGGACTGAAAACAGAACTGGACACAGTGCTCAAGGTGGGACTGAAACAGAAATGGACACAGTGCTCAAGGTGGTCTGAAACAGAACTGGACACAGTGTTCAAGGTGGGACTGAAACAGAACTGGACACAGTGCTCAAGTTGGTCTGAAACAGAACTGGACACAGTGCTCAAGGTGGGACTGAACAGAACTGGACACAGTGCTCAAGGTGGGACTGAAACAGAACTGGATACAGTGCTCAAGGTGGGACTGAAACAGAACTGGACACAGTGCTCAAGGTGGACTAAAACACTGGACACAGTGCACAAGTGGGACTGAAACAGAACTGGACACAGTGTCAAGGTGGGACTGAAACAAACTGGACACAGTGCTCAAGGTGGGACTGAAACAGAACTGGACACAGTGCTCAAGTGGGACTGAAACAGAAATGGACACAGTGCTCAAGGTGGGACTGAAACAGAACTGGACACAGTGCTCAAGGTGGGACTGAAACAGACTGGACACAGTGCTCAAGGTGGGACTGAAACAGAACTGGACACAGTGCTCAAGGTGGGACTAGACAGAACTGGACACAGTGCTCAAGGTGGACTGAAACAGAACTGGACACAGTGCTCACGTGGACTGAAAAGAACTGGACACAGTGTTCAAGGTGGGACTGAAACAGAACTGGACACAGTGCTCAAGGTGGGACTGAAACAGAACTGGACACAGTGCTCAAGGTGGGACTGAAACAGAACTGGACACAGTGCTCAAGTGGGACTGAAACAGAACTGGACACAGTGCTCAAGGTGGGACTGAAACAGAACTGGACACAGGCTCAAGGTGGGACTGAAACAGAACTGGACACAGTGCTCAAGGTGGGTCTGAAACAGAACTGGACACAGTGCTCAAGTGGGACTGAAACAGAACTGGACACAGTGCTCAAGGTGGGACTGAAACAGAACTGGACACAGTGCTCAAGGTGGGACTGAAACAGAACTGGACACAGTGCTCAAGGTGGGACTGAAACAGAACTGGACACAGTGCTCAAAGTGGGACTGAAACAGAACTGCACACAGTGCTCAAGGTGGGACTGAAACAGAACTGGACACAGTGCTCAAGGTGGGACTGAAACAGAACTGGACACAGTGCTCAAGGTGGGACTGAAACAGAACTGGACACAGTGCTCAAGGTGGGACTGAAACAGAAATGGACACAGTGCTCAAGGTGGACTGAAACAGAACTGGACACAGTGCTCAAGTGGGACTGAAACAGAACTGGACACAGTGCTCAAGTTGGGTCTGAAACAGAACTGGACACAGTGCTCAAGTGTGGACTGAAACAGAACTGGACACAGTGCTTCAAGGTGGGACTGAAACAGAACTGGACACAGTGCTCAAGGTGGGACTGAAACAGAACTGGACACAGTGAACAAAATGGGAAAAAAAAAAAAAAAAAACCTTGCTCAAGGTGGGACTGAAACAGAACTGGACACAGTGCTCAAGGTGGGACTGAAACAGAACTGGACACAGTGCTCAAGGTGGGACTGAAACAGAACTGGACACAGTGCTCAAGGTGGGTCTGAAACAAAACTGGACACAGTGCTCAAGGTGGGACTGAAACAGAACTGGACACAGTGCTCAAGGTGGGACTGAAACAGAACTGGACACAGTGCTCAAGTGGACTGAAACAGAACTGGACACAGTGCTCAAGGTTGGACTGAAACAGAACTGGACACAGTGCTCAAGGTGGGACTGAAACAGAACTGGACACAGTGCTCAAGTGGACTGAAACAGAACTGGACACAGTGCTCAAGGTGGGACTGAAACAGAATGGACACAGTGCTCAAGGTGGGTCTGAAACAGAACTGGACACAGTGCTCAAGGTGGGTCTGAAACAGAATGGACACAGTGCTCAAGGTGGGACTGAAACAGAACTGGACACAGTGCTCAAGGTGGGACTGAAACAGAACTGGACACAGTGCTCAAGGTGGGACTGAAACAACTGGACACAGTGCTCAAGGTGGGACTGAAACAGAACTGGACACAGTGCTCAAGGTGGGTCTGAAACAAAATTGGACACAGTGCTCAAGGTGGGACTGAAACAGAACTGGACACAGTGCTCAAGGTGACTGAAACAGAACTGGACACAGTGCTCAAGGTGGGTCTGAAACAGAACTGGACACAGTGCTCAAGTGGGACTGAAACAGAACTGGACACAGTGCTCAAGGTGGACTGAAACAGAACTGGACACAGTGCTCAAGGTGGGACTGAAACAGAAATGGACACAGTGCTCAAGGTGGGTCTGAAACAGAACTGGACACAGTGCTCAAGGTGGGACTGAAACAGAACTGGACACAGTGCTCAAGGTGGGTCTGAAACAAAATTGGACACAGTGCTCAAGGTGGGACTGAAAACAGAACTGGACACAGTGTTCAAGGTGGGACTGAAACAGAATGGACACAGTGCTCAAGGTGGGACTGAAACAGAACTGGACACAGTGCTCAAGGTGGGACTAAAACAGAACTGGACACAGTCTCAAGGTGGGACTGAAACAGAACTGGACACTGCTCAAGGTGGGACTGAAACAGAACTGGACACAGTGCTCAAGGTGGGACTGAAACAGAAATGGACACAGTGCTCAAGGTGGGACTGAAACAGAACTGGACACAGTGCTCAAGTTGGGTCTGAAACAGAACTGGACACAGTGCTCAAGGTGGGACTGAAACAGAACTGGACACAGTGCTCAAGGTGGGACTGAAACAGAACTGGACACAGTGCTCAATTGGGGACTGAAACAGAACTGGACACAGTGCTCAAGGTGGGACTGAAACAGAACTGGACACAGTGCTCAAGGTGGGACTGAAACAGAACTGGACACAGTGCTCAAGGTGGGACTGAAACAGAACTGGACACAGTGCTCAAGGTGGGACTGAAACAGAACTGGACACAGTGCTCAATGTGGACTGAAACAGAACTGGACACAGTGCTCAAGGTGGAACTAACAGAATGGACACAGTGCTCAAGGTGGGACTGAAACAGAACTGGACACAGTGCTCTAGGTGGGACTGAACAAAACTGGACACAGTGCTCAAGGTGGGTCTGAAACAGAACTGGACACAGTGCTCAAGGTGGGACTGAAACAGAACTGGACACAGTGCTCAAGGGTCTGAAACAGAACTGGACACAGTGCTCAAGGTGGGACTGAAACAGAACTGGACACAGTGCTCAAGTTGGGTCTGAAACAGAACTGGACCAAAGTGCTCAAGGTAGGACTGAAAAGAACTGGACAGAGTACTCAAGGTGGGACTGAAACAGAACTGGATACAGTGCTCAAGGTGGGACTGAAACAGAACTGGACACAGTGCTCAAGGTGGGACTAAAACAGACTGGACACAGTGCTCAAGGTGGGACTGAAACAGAACTGGACACAGTGTCAAAGGTGGGACTGAAACAGAACTGGACACAGTGCTCAAGGTGGCCTGAAACAGAACTGGACACAGTGCTCAAGGTGGGACTGAAACAGAAATGGACACAGTGCTCAAGTGGGACTGAAACAGAACTGGACACAGTGCTCAAGGTGGGACTGAACATGACTGGACACAGTGCTCAAGGTGGGACTGAAACAGAACTGGACACAGTGCTCAAGGTGGGACTAGAACAGAACTGGACACAGTGCTCAAGGTGGATCTGAAACAGAACTGGACACAGTGCTCAAGGTAGGACTGAAACAGAACTGGACACAGTGTTCAAGTTTGGACTGAAACAGAACTGGACACAGTGCTCAAGGTGGGACTGAAACAGAACTGGACACAGTGCTCAAGGTGGGACTGAAACAGAAACTGGACACAGTGCTCAAGGTGGGACTGAAACAGAACTGGACACAGTGCTCAAGGTGGGACTGAAACAGAACTGACACAGTGCTCAAGGTGGGACTGAAACAGAACTGGACACAGTGCTCAAGGTGGGTCTGAAACAGAACTGGACACAGTGCTCAAGGTGGGACTGAAACAGAACTGGACACAGTGCTCAAGGTGGGACTGAAACAGAACTGGACACAGTGCTCAAGGTGGGACTGAAACAGAACTGGACACAGTGCTTATGCTGGGACTGAAACAGAACTGGACACAGTGCTCAAAGTGGGACTGAAACAGAAGTGCACACAGTGCTCAAGGTGGGACTGAAACTGAACTGGACACACTGCTCAAGGTGGGGCAGAAACAGAACTGGACACAGTGCCCAAGGTGTGACTGAAACAGAACTGGACACAGTACTCAAGGTGGTACTGAAACAGAAATGGACACAGTGCTCAAGTTGGGAGGGAAACAGAACTGGACACAGTGCTCAAGTTGGGAGGGAAACAGAACTGGACACAGTGCTCAAGTTGGGTCTGAAACAGAACTGGACACAGTGCTCAATGTGGGTCTGAAACAGAACTGGACACAGTGCTCAAGGTGGGACTGAAACAGAACTGGACACAGGGCTCAAGGTGGGACTGAAACAGAAATGGACACAGTACTCAAGGTGGGACTTGAAACAGAAATGGACACAGTGCTCAAGGAGCGTATGAAACAGAACTGGACACAGTGTTCAAGGTGGAACTGAAACAGAACTGGACATAGTGCTCAAGGTGGGTCTGAAACAAAATTGGACAAAGTGCTCAAGGTAGGACTGAAACAGAACTGGATACAGTGTTTCAGGTGGGACTGAAACAGAAGTGCACACAGTGCTCAAGGTGGGACTGAAACTGAACTGGACAAAGTGCTCAAATTGTATCTGAAACAGAACTGGGCACAGTACTCAAGGTGGGACCGAAACTGAACTGGACTCAGTGCTCACGGTGAGACTAAGACTGAACTGGACACAGCACTCAAGGTGGGACTGAAACATAAATGGACACAGTGCTCAAGGTGAGTCTGAAACAGAACTGGACACAGTGTTCAAGGTGGGTCTGACACAGAATTGGTCACAGTGCTCAAGGTGGGACTGGAACAGAACTGGACACAGTGCTCAAGGTGGGACTGAAACAGAACTGGACACAGTGCTCACGGTGGGACTAAAACAACTGGACACAGTGCACAAGGTGGGACTGAAACAGAACTGGACATAGTGCTCAAGGTGCGTCTGAAACAAAATTGGACAAAGTGCTCAAGGTGTGACTGAAACAGAACTGGACACAGTGCTCAAGTTGGGTCTGAAACAGAACTGGACACAGTGCTCAATGTGGGTCTGAAACAGAACTGGACACAGTGTTCAAGGTGGGACTGAAACAGAACTGGACACAGGGCTCAAGGTGGGACTGAAACAGAAATGGACACAGTACTCAAGGTGGGACTTGAAACAGAAATGGACACAGTGCTCAAGGAGCGTCTGAAACAGAACTGGACACAGTGTTCAAGGTGGAACTGAAACAGAACTGGACATAGTGCTCAAGGTGGGTCTGAAACAAAATTGGACAAAGTGCTCAAGGTAGGACTGAAACAGAACTGGATACAGTGTTTCAGGTGGGACTGAAACAGAAGTGCACACAGTGCTCAAGGTGGGACCGAAACTGAACTGGACTCAGTGCTCACGGTGAGACTAAAACTGAACTGGACACAGTGCTCAAGGTGGGACTGAAACAGAACCGGACACAGTGCTCGACGTGGGACCGAAACAGAACTGGACACAATGCTCAAGGTGGGTCGGAAACAAAACTGGACACAGTGCTCAAAGTGGGACTGAAATAGAATTGGACACAGTGCTCAAGGTGTGACTGAAACAGAACTGGACACAGTGCTCAAGTTGGGAGGGAAACAGAACTGGACACAGTGCTAAAGTTGGGTCTGAAACAAAACTGGACACAGTGCTCATGTGTGTCTGAAACAGAACTTGACACAGTGCTCAAGGTGGGACTGAAACAGAACTGGACACAGTGCTCAAGTTGGGTCTGAAACAGAACTGGACACAGTGCTCAATGTGGGTCTGAAACAGAACTGGACACAGTGCTCAAGGTGGGACTGAAACAGAACTGGACACAGGGCTCAAGGTGGGACTGAAACAGAAATGGACACAGTACTCAAGGTGGGACTTGATACAGAAATGGACACAGTGCTCAAGGAGCGTCTGAAACAGAACTGGACACAGTGTTCAAGGTGGAACTGAAACAGAACTGGACATAGTGCTCAAGGTGGGTCTGAAACAAAATTGGACAAAGTGCTCAAGGTAGGACTGAAACAGAACTGGATACAGTGTTTCAGGTGGGACTGAAACAGAAGTGCACACAGTGCTCAAGGTGGGACTGAAACTGAACTGGACAAAGTGCTCAAATTGTATCTGAAACAGAACTGGGCACAGTACTCAAGGTGGGACCGAAACTGAACTGGACTCAGTGCTCACGGTGAGACTAAGACTGAACTGGACACAGCACTCAAGGTGGGACGGAAACATAAATGGACACAGTGCTCAAGGTGAGTCTGAAACAGAACTGGACACAGTGTTCAAGGTGGGTCTGACACAGAACTGGTCACAGTGCTCAAGGTGGGACTGGAACAGAACTGGACACAGTGCTCAAGGTGGGACTGAAACAGAACTGGACACAGTGCTCACGGTGGGACTAAAACACCTGGACACAGTGCACAAGGTGGGACTGAAAAAGAACTGGACACAGTTGTCCATGTTAGCCTGAAACAAAATTGGACACAGTGATCAAGGTTAGCCTGAAACAGAACTGGACACAGTGCTCAAGGTGGGACTGAAACAGAAATGGACACACTGCTCAAGGTGGGACAGAAACAGAACTGGACACACTGCTCAAGGTGGGACAGAAACAGAACTGGACACAGTACTCAAGGTGGTACTGAAACAAAAATGGACACAGTGCTCAAGTTGGGAGGGAAACCGAACTGGACACAGTGCTCAAGTTGGGATGGAAACAGAACTGGACACAGTGCTCAAGTTGGGTCTGAAACAAAACTGGACACAGTGCTCAAGGAGGGACTGAAACAGAACTGGACACAGGGCTCAAGGTGGGACTGAAACAGAAATGGACACAGTGCTCAAGGAGCGTCTGAAACAGAACTGGACACAGTGTTCAAGGTGGGACTGAAACAGAACTGGACATAGTGCTCAAGGTGGGTCTGAAACAAAATTGGACAAAGTGCTCAAGGTAGGACTGAAACAGAACTGGATACAGTGTTTCAGGTGGGACTGAAACAGAAGTGCACACAGTGCTCAAGGTGGGACTGAAACTGAACTGGACAAAGTGCTCAAGTTGTATCTGAAACAGAACTGGGCACAGTACTCAAGGTGGGACCGAAACTGAACTGGACTCAGTGCTCACGGTGAGACTAAAACTGAACTGGACACAGTGCTCAAGGTGGGACTGAAACAGAACCGGACACAGTGCTCGACGTGGGACAGAAACAGAACTGGACACAGTGCTCAAGGTGGGACTGAAACAGAAGTGCACACAGTGCTCAAGGTGGGACTGAAACTGAACTGGACACACCGCTCAAGGTGGGGCAGAAACAGAACTGGACACAGTGCTCAAGGTGTGACTGAAACAGAACTGGACACAGTACTCAAGGTGGTACTGAAACAGAAATGGACACAGTGCTCAAGTTGGGAGGGAAACAGAACTGGACACAGTGCTCAAGGAGGGACTGAAACAGAACTGGACACAGGGCTCAAGGTGGGACTGAAACAGAAATGGACACAGTACTCAAGGTGGGACTTGAAACAGAAATGGACACAGTGCCCAATAAGCGTCTGAAACAGAACTGGACACAGTGTTCAAGGTGGGACTGAAACAGAACTGGACATAGTGCTCAAGGTAGGACTGAAACAGAACTGGATACAGTGTTTCAGGTGGGACTGAAACAGAAGTGCACACAGTGCTCAAGGTGGGACTGAAACTGAACTGGACAAAGTGCTCAAGTTGTATCTGAAACAGAACTGAGCACAGTACTCAAGGTGGGACCGAAACTGAACTGGAGTCAGTGCTCACGGTGAGACTAAAACTGATTTGGACACAGTGCTCAACGTGGGACTGAAACTGAACTGGACACAGTGCTCAACGTGGGACTGAAACAGAACCGGACACAGTGCTCGACGTGGGACAGAAACAGAACTGGACCCAGTGCTCAAGGTGGGTCGGAAACAAAACTGGACACAGTGCTCAAAGTGGGACTGAAATAGAACTGGACACAGTGCTCAAGGTGTGACTGAAACAGAATTGGACACAGTGCTCAAGGTGGGACTGAAACAAAACTGGACACAGTGCTTAAGCTGGGACTGAAACAGAACTGGACACAGTGAACAAAGTGGGACTGAAACAGAACTGAACACACTGCTCAAGGTGGGACAGAAACAGAACTGGACACACTGCTCAAGGTGGGACAGAAACAGAACTGGACACTGCTCAAGGTGTGACTGAAACAGAACTGGACACAGTACTCAAGGTGGTACTGAAACAGAAATGGACACAGTGCTCAAGTTGGGAGGGAAACAGAACTGGACACAGTGCTCAAGTTGGGTCTGAAACAAAACTGGACACAGTGCTCAAGGTGGGTCTGAAACAGAACTGGACACAGTGCTCAAGGTGGGACTGAAACAGAACTGGACACAGGGCTCAATGTGGGACTGAAACAGAACTAGACACAGTGCTCACGGTGGGACTGAAACAGAACTGGACACAGCACTCAAGGTGGGACTGAAACAGAACTGGACACAGTGCTCAAGGAGCGTCTGAAACAGAACTGGACACAGTGTTCAAGGTGGGACTGAAACAGAACTGGTCACAGTGCTCAAGGTAGGACTGAAACAGAACTTGACAGAGTGCTCAATGTGCATCTGAAACAGAACTGGACACAGTGCTCAAGGTGGAACTGAAGCAGCAATGGACACAGTGCTCAAGGTGGGTCTGACACAGAACTGGTCACAGTGCTCTAGGTGGGACTGGAACAAAACTGGACACAGTGCTCAAGGTGGGTCTGAAACAGAACTGGACACAGTGCTGAAGGTGGGACTGAAACAGAAATGGACACAGTGCTCAAGGAGCGTCTGAAACAGAACTGGACACAGTGTTCAAGGTGGGACTGAAACAGAACTGGACATAGTGCTCAAGTTGGGTCTGAAACACAACTGGACAAAGTGATCAAGGTAGGACTGAATCAGAACTGGACAGAGTACTCAAGGTGGGACTGATACAGAACTGGATACTGTGCTCAAGGTGGGACTGAAACAGAACTGGACACAGTGCTCACGGTGGGACTAAAACAACTGGACACAGTGCACAAGGTGGGACTGAAAAAGAACTGGACACAGTTGTCAAGGTTAGCCTGAAACAAAACTGGACACAGTGATCAAGGTTAGCCTGAAACAGAACTGGACACAGTGCTCAAGTTGGGACTGAAACAGAAATGGACACACTGCTCAAGGTGGGACAGAAACAGAACTGGACACAGTGCTCAAGGTGGGACATTAACATGACTGGACACAGTGCTCAAGGTGGGACTGAAACAGAACTGGTCACAGTGCTCAAGGTGGGACTAGAACAGAACTGGACACAGTGCTCAAGGTGGGTCTGAAACAGAGCTGGACACAGTGTTCACGGTAGGACTGAAACAGAAATGGACACAGTGTTCAAGTTTGGACTGAAACAGAACTGGACACAGTGCTCACCGTGGGACTGAAACAAAACTGGGCACAGTACTCAAGGTGGGACCGAAACTGAACTGGACTCAGTGCTCACGGTGAGACTAAAACTGAACTGGACACAGTGCTCAAGGTGGGACTGAAACATAACCGGACACAGTGCTTAAGCTGGTACTGAAACAGAACTGGACACAGTGCTCAAAGTGGGACTGAAACAGAAGTGCACACAGTGCTCAAGGTGGGACTGAAACTGAACTGGACACACACTCAAGGTGGGGCAGAAACAGAACTGGACACAGTGATCAAGGTGGGTCAGAAACAAAACTGGACACAGTGCTCACGATGGGACTGAAACAGAACTGGACACAGTGCTCACGATTGGACTGAAACAGAACTGGACACAGTGCTCAAGGTGGGACTGAAACAGAACTGGACACAGTGCTTATGCTGGGACTGAAACAGAACTGGACACAGTGCTCAAAGTGGGACTGAAACAGAAGTGCACACAGTGCTCAAGGTGGGACTGAAATTGAACTGGACACACTGCTCAAGGTGGGGCAGAAACAGAACTGGACACAGTGCCCAAGGTGTGACTGAAACAGAACTGGACACAGTACTCAAGGTGGTACTGAAACAGAAATGGACACAGTGCTCAAGTTGGGAGGGAAACAGAACTGGACACAGTGCTCAAGTTGGGTCTGAAACAGAACTGGACACAGTGCTCAAGTTGGGTCTGAAACAGAACTGGACACAGTGCTCAAGGTGGGACTGAAACAGAACTGGACACAGGGCTCAAGGTGGGACTGAAACAGAAATGGACACAGTACTCAAGGTGGGACTTGAAACAGAAATGGACACAGTGCTCAAGGAGCGTATGAAACAGAACTGGACACAGTGTTCAAGGTGGAACTGAAACAGAACTGGACATAGTGCTCAAGGTGGGTCTGAAACAAAATTGGACAAAGTGCTCAAGGTAGGACTGAAACAGAACTGGATACAGTGTTTCAGGTGGGACTGAAACAGAAGTGCACACAGTGCTCAAGGTGGGACTGAAACTGAACTGGACAAAGTGCTCAAATTGTATCTGAAACAGAACTGGGCACAGTACTCAAGGTGGGACCGAAACTGAACTGGACTCAGTGCTCACGGTGAGACTAAGACTGAACTGGACACAGCACTCAAGGTGGGACTGAAACATAAATGGACACAGTGCTCAAGGTGAGTCTGAAACAGAACTGGACACAGTGTTCAAGGTGGGTCTGACACAGAATTGGTCACAGTGCTCAAGGTGGGACTGGAACAGAACTGGACACAGTGCTCAAGGTGGGACTGAAACAGAACTGGACACAGTGCTCACGGTGGGACTAAAACAACTGGACACAGTGCACAAGGTGGGACTGAAACAGAACTGGACATAGTGCTCAAGGTGCGTCTGAAACAAAATTGGACAAAGTGCTCAAGGTGTGACTGAAACAGAACTGGACACAGTGCTCAAGTTGGGTCTGAAACAGAACTGGACACAGTGCTCAATGTGGGTCTGAAACAGAACTGGACACAGTGTTCAAGGTGGGACTGAAACAGAACTGGACACAGGGCTCAAGGTGGGACTGAAACAGAAATGGACACAGTACTCAAGGTGGGACTTGAAACAGAAATGGACACAGTGCTCAAGGAGCGTCTGAAACAGAACTGGACACAGTGTTCAAGGTGGAACTGAAACAGAACTGGACATAGTGCTCAAGGTGGGTCTGAAACAAAATTGGACAAAGTGCTCAAGGTAGGACTGAAACAGAACTGGATACAGTGTTTCAGGTGGGACTGAAACAGAAGTGCACACAGTGCTCAAGGTGGGACCGAAACTGAACTGGACTCAGTGCTCACGGTGAGACTAAAACTGAACTGGACACAGTGCTCAAGGTGGGACTGAAACAGAACCGGACACAGTGCTCGACGTGGGACCGAAACAGAACTGGACACAATGCTCAAGGTGGGTCGGAAACAAAACTGGACACAGTGCTCAAAGTGGGACTGAAATAGAATTGGACACAGTGCTCAAGGTGTGACTGAAACAGAACTGGACACAGTGCTCAAGTTGGGAGGGAAACAGAACTGGACACAGTGCTAAAGTTGGGTCTGAAACAAAACTGGACACAGTGCTCAATGTGTGTCTGAAACAGAACTTGACACAGTGCTCAAGGTGGGACTGAAACAGAACTGGACACAGTGCTCAAGTTGGGTCTGAAACAGAACTGGACACAGTGCTCAATGTGGGTCTGAAACAGAACTGGACACAGTGCTCAAGGTGGGACTGAAACAGAACTGGACACAGGGCTCAAGGTGGGACTGAAACAGAAATGGACACAGTACTCAAGGTGGGACTTGAAACAGAAATGGACACAGTGCTCAAGGAGCGTCTGAAACAGAACTGGACACAGTGTTCAAGGTGGAACTGAAACAGAACTGGACATAGTGCTCAAGGTGGGTCTGAAACAAAATTGGACAAAGTGCTCAAGGTAGGACTGAAACAGAACTGGATACAGTGTTTCAGGTGGGACTGAAACAGAAGTGCACACAGTGCTCAAGGTGGGACTGAAACTGAACTGGACAAAGTGCTCAAATTGTATCTGAAACAGAACTGGGCACAGTACTCAAGGTGGGACCGAAACTGAACTGGACTCAGTGCTCACGGTGAGACTAAGACTGAACTGGACACAGCACTCAAGGTGGGACGGAAACATAAATGGACACAGTGCTCAAGGTGAGTCTGAAACAGAACTGGACACAGTGTTCAAGGTGGGTCTGACACAGAACTGTTCACAGTGCTCAAGGTGGGACTGGAACAGAACTGGACACAGTGCTCAAGGTGGGACTGAAACAGAACTGGACACAGTGCTCACGGTGGGACTAAAACACCTGGACACAGTGCACAAGGTGGGACTGAAAAAGAACTGGACACAGTTGTCCATGTTAGCCTGAAACAAAATTGGACACAGTGATCAAGGTTAGCCTGAAACAGAACTGGACACAGTGCTCAAGGTGGGACTGAAACAGAAATGGACACACTGCTCAAGGTGGGACAGAAACAGAACTGGACACACTGCTCAAGGTGGGACAGAAACAGAACTGGACACAGTACTCAAGGTGGTACTGAAACAAAAATGGACACAGTGCTCAAGTTGGGAGGGAAACCGAACTGGACACAGTGCTCAAGTTGGGATGGAAACAGAACTGGACACAGTGCTCAAGTTGGGTCTGAAACAAAACTGGACACAGTGCTCAAGGAGGGACTGAAACAGAACTGGACACAGGGCTCAAGGTGGGACTGAAACAGAAATGGACACAGTGCTCAAGGAGCGTCTGAAACAGAACTGGACACAGTGTTCAAGGTGGGACTGAAACAGAACTGGACATAGTGCTCAAGGTGGGTCTGAAACAAAATTGGACAAAGTGCTCAAGGTAGGACTGAAACAGAACTGGATACAGTGTTTCAGGTGGGACTGAAACAGAAGTGCACACAGTGCTCAAGGTGGGACTGAAACTGAACTGGACAAAGTGCTCAAGTTGTATCTGAAACAGAACTGGGCACAGTACTCAAGGTGGGACCGAAACTGAACTGGACTCAGTGCTCACGGTGAGACTAAAACTGAACTGGACACAGTGCTCAAGGTGGGACTGAAACAGAACCGGACACAGTGCTCGACGTGGGACAGAAACAGAACTGGACACAGTGCTCAAGGTGGGACTGAAACAGAAGTGCACACAGTGCTCAAGGTGGGACTGAAACTGAACTGGACACACTGCTCAAGGTGGGGCAGAAACTGAACTGGACACAGTGCTCAAGGTGTGACTGAAACAGAACTGGACACAGTACTCAAGGTGGTACTGAAACAGAAATGGACACAGTGCTCAAGTTGGGAGGGAAACAGAACTGGACACAGTGCTCAAGGAGGGACTGAAACAGAACTGGGCACAGGGCTCAAGGTGGGACTGAAACAGAAATGGACACAGTACTCAAGGTGGGACTTGAAACAGAAATGGACACAGTGCCCAATAAGCGTCTGAAACAGAACTGGACACAGTGTTCAAGGTGGGACTGAAACAGAACTGGACATAGTGCTCAAGGTAGGACTGAAACAGAACTGGATACAGTGTTTCAGGTGGGACTGAAACAGAAGTGCACACAGTGCTCAAGGTGGGACTGAAACTGAACTGGACAAAGTGCTCAAGTTGTATCTGAAACAGAACTGAGCACAGTACTCAAGGTGGGACCGAAACTGAACTGGAGTCAGTGCTCACGGTGAGACTAAAACTGAACTGGACACAGTGCTCAACGTGGGACTGAAACTGAACTGGACACAGTGCTCAACGTGGGACTGAAACAGAACGGGACACAGTGCTCGAGGTGGGACAGAAACAGAACTGGACCCAGTGCTCAAGGTGGGTCGGAAACAAAACTGGACACAGTGCTCAAAGTGGGACTGAAATAGAACTGGACACAGTGCTCAAGGTGTGACTGAAACAGAATTGGACACAGTGCTCAAGGTGGGACTGAAACAAAACTGGACACAGTGCTTAAGCTGGGACTGAAACAGAACTGGACACAGTGAACAAAGTGGGACTGAAACAGAACTGAACACACTGCTCAAGGTGGGACAGAAACAGAACTGGACACACTGCTCAAGGTGGGACAGAAACAGAACTGGACACTGCTCAAGGTGTGACTGAAACAGAACTGGACACAGTACTCAAGGTGGTACTGAAACAGAAATGGACACAGTGCTCAAGTTGGGAGGGAAACAGAACTGGACACAGTGCTCAAGTTGGGTCTGAAACAAAACTGGACACAGTGCTCAAGGTGGGTCTGAAACAGAACTGGACACAGTGCTCAAGGTGGGACTGAAAGAGAACTGGACACAGGGCTCAATGTGGGACTGAAACAGAACTAGACACAGTGCTCACCATGGGACTGAAACAGAACTGGACACAGCACTCAAGGTGGGACTGAAACAGAACTGGACACAGTGCTCAAGGAGCGTCTGAAACAGAACTGGACACAGTGTTCAAGGTGGGACTGAAACAGAACTGGTCACAGTGCTCAAGGTAGGACTGAAACAGAACTTGACAGAGTGCTCAATGTGCATCTGAAACAGAACTGGACACAGTGCTCAAGGTGGAACTGAAGCAGCAATGGACACAGTGCTCAAGGTGGGTCTGACACAGAACTGGTCACAGTGCTCTAGGTGGGACTGGAACAAAACTGGACACAGTGCTCAAGGTGGGTCTGAAACAGAACTGGACACAGTGCTGAAGGTGGGACTGAAACAGAAATGGACACAGTGCTCAAGGAGCGTCTGAAACAGAACTGGACACAGTGTTCAAGGTGGGACTGAAACAGAACTGGACATAGTGCTCAAGTTGGGTCTGAAACACAACTGGACAAAGTGATCAAGGTAGGACTGAATCAGAACTGGACAGAGTACTCAAGGTGGGACTGATACAGAACTGGATACTGTGCTCAAGGTGGGACTGAAACAGAACTGGACACAGTGCTCACGGTGGGACTAAAACAACTGGACACAGTGCACAAGGTGGGACTGAAAAAGAACTGGACACAGTTGTCAAGGTTAGCCTGAAACAAAACTGGACACAGTGATCAAGGTTAGCCTGAAACAGAACTGGACACAGTGCTCAAGTTGGGACTGAAACAGAAATGGACACACTGCTCAAGGTGGGACAGAAACAGAACTGGACACAGTGCTCAAGGTGGGACATTAACATGACTGGACACAGTGCTCAAGGTGGGACTGAAACAGAACTGGTCACAGTGCTCAAGGTGGGACTAGAACAGAACTGGACACAGTGCTCAAGGTGGGTCTGAAACAGAGCTGGACACAGTGTTCACGGTAGGACTGAAACAGAAATGGACACAGTGTTCAAGTTTGGACTGAAACAGAACTGGACACAGTGCTCACCGTGGGACTGAAACAAAACTGGGCACAGTACTCAAGGTGGGACCGAAACTGAACTGGACTCAGTGCTCACGGTGAGACTACAACTGAACTGGACACAGTGCTCAAGGTGGGACTGAAACATAACCGGACACAGTGCTTAAGCTGGTACTGAAACAGAACTGGACACAGTGCTCAAAGTGGGACTGAAACAGAAGTGCACACAGTGCTCAAGGTGGGACTGAAACTGAACTGGACACACACTCAAGGTGGGGCAGAAACAGAACTGGACACAGTGATCAAGGTGGGTCAGAAACAAAACTGGACACAGTGCTCACGATGGGACTGAAACAGAACTGGACACAGTGCTCACGATGGGACTGAAACAGAACTGGACACAGTGCTCAAGGTGGGACTGAAACAGAACTGGACACAGTGCTTATGCTGGGACTGAAACAGAACTGGACACAGTGCTCAAAGTGGGACTGAAACAGAAGTGCACACAGTGCTCAAGGTGGGACTGAAACTGAACTGGACACACTGCTCAAGGTGGGGCAGAAACAGAACTGGACACAGTGCCCAAGGTGTGACTGAAACAGAACTGGACACAGTACTCAAGGTGGTACTTAAACAGAAATGGACACAGTGCTCAAGTTGGGAGGGAAACAGAACTGGACACAGTGCTCAAGTTGGGAGGGAAACAGAACTGGACACAGTGCTCAAGTTGGGTCTGAAACAGAACTGGACACAGTGCTCAATGTGGGTCTGAAACAGAACTGGACACAGTGCTCAAGGTGGGACTGAAACAGAACTGGACACAGGGCTCAAGGTGGGACTGAAACAGAAATGGACACAGTACTCAAGGTGGGACTTGAAACAGAAATGGACACAGTGCTCAAGGAGCGTCTGAAACAGAACTGGACACAGTGTTCAAGGTGGAACTGAAACAGAACTGGACATAGTGCTCAAGGTGGGTCTGAAACAAAATTGGACAAAGTGCTCAAGGTAGGACTGAAACAGAACTGGATACAGTGTTTCAGGTGGGACTGAAACAGAAGTGCACACAGTGCTCAAGGTGGGACTGAAACTGAACTGGACAAAGTGCTCAAATTGTATCTGAAACAGAACTGGGCACAGTACTCAAGGTGGGACCGAAACTGAACTGGACTCAGTGCTCACGGTGAGACTAAGACTGAACTGGACACAGCACTCAAGGTGGGACTGAAACATAAATGGACACAGTGCTCAAGGTGAGTCTGAAACAGAACTGGATACAGTGTTCAAGGTGGGTCTGACACAGAATTGGTCACAGTGCTCAAGGTGGGACTGGAACAGAACTGGACACAGTGCTCAAGGTGGGACTGAAACAGAACTGGACACAGTGCTCACGGTGGGACTAAAACAACTGGACACAGTGCACAAGGTGGGACTGAAACAGAACTGGACATAGTGCTCAAGGTGCGTCTGAAACAAAATTGGACAAAGTGCTCAAGGTGTGACTGAAACAGAACTGGACACAGTGCTCAAGTTGGGTCTGAAACAGAACTGGACACAGTGCTCAATGTGGGTCTGAAACAGAACTGGACACAGTGTTCAAGGTGGGACTGAAACAGAACTGGACACAGGGCTCAAGGTGGGACTGAAACAGAAATGGACACAGTACTCAAGGTGGGACTTGAAACAGAAATGGACACAGTGCTCAAGGAGCGTCTGAAACAGAACTGGACACAGTGTTCAAGGTGGAACTGAAACAGAACTGGACATAGTGCTCAAGGTGGGTCTGAAACAAAATTGGACAAAGTGCTCAAGGTAGGACTGAAACAGAACTGGATACAGTGTTTCAGGTGGGACTGAAACAGAAGTGCACACAGTGCTCAAGGTGGGACTGAAACTGAACTGGACAAAGTGCTCAAATTGTATCTGAAACAGAACTGGGCACAGTACTCAAGGTGGGACCGAAACTGAACTGGACTCAGTGCTCACGGTGAGACTAAGACTGAACTGGACACAGCACTCAATGTGGGACTGAAACATAAATGGACACAGTGCTCAAGGTGAGTCTGAAACAGAACTGGACACAGTGTTCAAGGTGGGTCTGACACAGAACTGGACACAGTTCTCAAGGTGGGACTGAAACAGAACTGGACACAGTGCTCAATGTGGGTCTGAAACAGAACTGGACACAGTGCTCAAGGTGGGACTGAAACAGAACTGGACACAGGGCTCAAGGTGGGGCAGAAACAGAACTGGACGCAGTGCTCAAGGTGTGACTGAAACAGAACTGGACACAGTACTCAAGGTGGTACTGAAACAGAAATGGACACAGTACTCAAGGTGGGACCGAAACTGAACTGGACTCAGTGCTCACGGTGAGACTAAAACTGAACTGGACACAGTGCTCAAGGTGGGACTGAAACAGAACCGGACACAGTGCTCGACGTGGGACCGAAACAGAACTGGACACAATGCTCAAGGTGGGTCGGAAACAAAACTGGACACAGTGCTCAAAGTGGGACTGAAATAGAATTGGACACAGTGCTAAAGTTGGGTCTGAAACAAAACTGGACACAGTGCTCAATGTGTGTCTGAAACAGAACTTGACACAGTGCTCAAGGTGGGACTGAAACAGAACTGGACACAGTGCTCAAGTTGGGTCTGAAACAGAACTGGACACAGTGCTCAATGTGGGTCTGAAACAGAACTGGACACAGTGCTCAAGGTGGGACTGAAACAGAACTGGACACAGGGCTCAAGGTGGGACTGAAACAGAAATGGACACAGTACTCAAGGTGGGACTTGAAACAGAAATGGACACAGTGCTCAAGGAGCGTCTGAAACAGAACTGGACACAGTGTTCAAGGTGGAACTGAAACAGAACTGGACATAGTGCTCAAGGTGGGTCTGAAACAAAATTGGACAAAGTGCTCAAGGTAGGACTGAAACAGAATTGGATACAGTGTTTCAGGTGGGACTGAAACAGAAGTGCACACAGTGCTCAAGGTGGGACTGAAACTGAACTGGACACACACTCAAGGTGGGGCAGAAACAGAACTGGACACAGTGATCAAGGTGGGTCAGAAACAAAACTGGACACAGTGCTCACGATGGGACTGAAACAGAACTGGACACAGTGCTCACGATGGGACTGAAACAGAACTGGACACAGTGCTCAAGGTGGGACTGAAACAGAACTGGACACAGTGCTTATGCTGGGACTGAAACAGAACTGGACACAGTGCTCAAAGTGGGACTGAAACAGAAGTGCACACAGTGCTCAAGGTGGGACTGAAACTGAACTGGACACACTGCTCAAGGTGGGGCAGAAACAGAACTGGACACAGTGCCCAAGGTGTGACTGAAACAGAACTGGACACAGTACTCAAGGTGGTACTGAAACAGAAATGGACACAGTGCTCAAGTTGGGAGGGAAACAGAACTGGACACAGTGCTCAAGTTGGGAGGGAAACAGAACTGGACACAGTGCTCAAGTTGGGTCTGAAACAGAACTGGACACAGTGCTCAATGTGGGTCTGAAACAGAACTGGACACAGTGCTCAAGGTGGGACTGAAACAGAACTGGACACAGGGCTCAAGGTGGGACTGAAACAGAAATGGACACAGTACTCAAGGTGGGACTTGAAACAGAAATGGACACAGTGCTCAAGGAGCGTCTGAAACAGAACTGGACACAGTGTTCAAGGTGGAACTGAAACAGAACTGGACATAGTGCTCAAGGTGGGTCTGAAACAAAATTGGACAAAGTGCTCAAGGTAGGACTGAAACAGAACTGGATACAGTGTTTCAGGTGGGACTGAAACAGAAGTGCACACAGTGCTCAAGGTGGGACTGAAACTGAACTGGACAAAGTGCTCAAATTGTATCTGAAACAGAACTGGGCACAGTACTCAAGGTGGGACCGAAACTGAACTGGACTCAGTGCTCACGGTGAGACTAAGACTGAACTGGACACAGCACTCAAGGTGGGACTGAAACATAAATGGACACAGTGCTCAAGGTGAGTCTGAAACAGAACTGGACACAGTGTTCAAGGTGGGTCTGACACAGAATTGGTCACAGTGCTCAAGGTGGGACTGGAACAGAACTGGACACAGTACTCAAGGTGGGACTGAAACAGAACTGGACACAGTGCTCACGGTGGGACTAAAACAACTGGACACAGTGCACAAGGTGGGACTGAAACAGAACTGGACATAGTGCTCAAGGTGCGTCTGAAACAAAATTGGACAAAGTGCTCAAGGTGTGACTGAAACAGAACTGGACACAGTGCTCAAGTTGGGTCTGAAACAGAACTGGACACAGTGCTCAATGTGGGTCTGAAACAGAACTGGACACAGTGTTCAAGGTGGGACTGAAACAGAACTGGACACAGGGCTCAAGGTGGGACTGAAACAGAAATGGACACAGTACTCAAGGTGGGACTTGAAACAGAAATGGACACAGTGCTCAAGGAGCGTCTGAAACAGAACTGGACACAGTGTTCAAGGTGGAACTGAAACAGAACTGGACATAGTGCTCAAGGTGGGTCTGAAACAAAATTGGACAAAGTGCTCAAGGTAGGACTGAAACAGAACTGGATACAGTGTTTCAGGTGGGACTGAAACAGAAGTGCACACAGTGCTCAAGGTGGGACTGAAGCAGCAATGGACACAGTGCTCAAGGTGGGTCTGACACAGAACTGGTCACAGTGCTCTAGGTGGGACTGGAACAAAACTGGACACAGTGCTCAAGGTGGGTCTGAAACAGAACTGGACACAGTGCTGAAGGTGGGACTGAAACAGAAATGGACACAGTGCTCAAGGAGCGTCTGAAACAGAACTGGACACAGTGTTCAAGGTGGGACTGAAACAGAACTGGACATAGTGCTCAAGTTGGGTCTGAAACACAACTGGACAAAGTGATCAAGGTAGGACTGAATCAGAACTGGACAGAGTACTCAAGGTGGGACTGATACAGAACTGGATACTGTGCTCAAGGTGGGACTGAAACAGAACTGGACACAGTGCTCACGGTGGGACTAAAACAACTGGACACAGTGCACAAGGTGCGACTGAAAAAGAACTGGACACAGTTGTCAAGGTTAGCCTGAAACAAAACTGGACACAGTGATCAAGGTTAGCCTGAAACAGAACTGGACACAGTGCTCAAGTTGGGACTGAAACAGAAATGGACACACTGCTCAAGGTGGGACAGAAACAGAACTGGACACAGTGCTCAAGGTGGGACATTAACATGACTGGACACAGTGCTCAAGGTGGGACTGAAACAGAACTGGTCACAGTGCTCAAGGTGGGACTAGAACAGAACTGGACACAGTGCTCAAGGTGGGTCTGAAACAGAGCTGGACACAGTGTTCACGGTAGGACTGAAACAGAAATGGACACAGTGTTCAAGTTTGGACTGAAACAGAACTGGACACAGTGCTCACCGTGGGACTGAAACAAAACTGGGCACAGTACTCAAGGTGGGACCGAAACTGAACTGGACTCAGTGCTCACGGTGAGACTACAACTGAACTGGACACAGTGCTCAAGGTGGGACTGAAACATAACCGGACACAGTGCTTAAGCTGGTACTGAAACAGAACTGGACACAGTGCTCAAAGTGGGACTGAAACAGAAGTGCACACAGTGCTCAAGGTGGGACTGAAACTGAACTGGACACACACTCAAGGTGGGGCAGAAACAGAACTGGACACAGTGATCAAGGTGGGTCAGAAACAAAACTGGACACAGTGCTCACGATGGGACTGAAACAGAACTGGACACAGTGCTCACGATGGGACTGAAACAGAACTGGACACAGTGCTCAAGGTGGGACTGAAACAGAACTGGACACAGTGCTTATGCTGGGACTGAAACAGAACTGGACACAGTGCTCAAAGTGGGACTGAAACAGAAGTGCACACAGTGCTCAAGGTGGGACTGAAACTGAACTGGACACACTGCTCAAGGTGGGGCAGAAACAGAACTGGACACAGTGCCCAAGGTGTGACTGAAACAGAACTGGACACAGTACTCAAGGTGGTACTTAAACAGAAATGGACACAGTGCTCAAGTTGGGAGGGAAACAGAACTGGACACAGTGCTCAAGTTGGGAGGGAAACAGAACTGGACACAGTGCTCAAGTTGGGTCTGAAACAGAACTGGACACAGTGCTCAATGTGGGTCTGAAACAGAACTGGACACAGTGCTCAAGGTGGGACTGAAACAGAACTGGACACAGGGCTCAAGGTGGGACTGAAACAGAAATGGACACAGTACTCAAGGTGGGACTTGAAACAGAAATGGACACAGTGCTCAAGGAGCGTCTGAAACAGAACTGGACACAGTGTTCAAGGTGGAACTGAAACAGAACTGGACATAGTGCTCAAGGTGGGTCTGAAACAAAATTGGACAAAGTGCTCAAGGTAGGACTGAAACAGAACTGGATACAGTGTTTCAGGTGGGACTGAAACAGAAGTGCACACAGTGCTCAAGGTGGGACTGAAACTGAACTGGACAAAGTGCTCAAATTGTATCTGAAACAGAACTGGGCACAGTACTCAAGGTGGGACCGAAACTGAACTGGACTCAGTGCTCACGGTGAGACTAAGACTGAACTGGACACAGCACTCAAGGTGGGACTGAAACATAAATGGACACAGTGCTCAAGGTGAGTCTGAAACAGAACTGGACACAGTGTTCAAGGTGGGTCTGACACAGAATTGGTCACAGTGCTCAAGGTGGGACTGGAACAGAACTGGACACAGTGCTCAAGGTGGGACTGAAACAGAACTGGACACAGTGCTCACGGTGGGACTAAAACAACTGGACACAGTGCACAAGGTGGGACTGAAACAGAACTGGACATAGTGCTCAAGGTGCGTCTGAAACAAAATTGGACAAAGTGCTCAAGGTGTGACTGAAACAGAACTGGACACAGTGCTCAAGTTGGGTCTGAAACAGAACTGGACACAGTGCTCAATGTGGGTCTGAAACAGAACTGGACACAGTGTTCAAGGTGGGACTGAAACAGAACTGGACACAGGGCTCAAGGTGGGACTGAAACAGAAATGGACACAGTACTCAAGGTGGGACTTGAAACAGAAATGGACACAGTGCTCAAGGAGCGTCTGAAACAGAACTGGACACAGTGTTCAAGGTGGAACTGAAACAGAACTGGACATAGTGCTCAAGGTGGGACTGAAACAGAACTGGACACAGGGCTCAAGGTGGGGCAGAAACAGAACTGGACGCAGTGCTCAAGGTGTGACTGAAACAGAACTGGACACAGTACTCAAGGTGGTACTGAAACAGAAATGGACACAGTACTCAAGGTGGGACCGAAACTGAACTGGACTCAGTGCTCACGGTGAGACTAAAACTGAACTGGACACAGTGCTCAAGGTGGGACTGAAACAGAACCGGACACAGTGCTCGACGTGGGACCGAAATAGAATTGGACACAGTGCTAAAGTTGGGTCTGAAACAAAACTGGACACAGTGCTCAATGTGTGTCTGAAACAGAACTTGACACAGTGCTCAAGGTGGGACTGAAACAGAACTGGACACAGTGCTCAAGTTGGGTCTGAAACAGAACTGGACACAGTGCTCAATGTGGGTCTGAAACAGAACTGGACACAGTGCTCAAGGTGGGACTGAAACAGAACTGGACACAGGGCTCAAGGTGGGACTGAAACAGAAATGGACACAGTACTCAAGGTGGGACTTGAAACAGAAATGGACACAGTGCTCAAGGAGCGTCTGAAACAGAACTGGACACAGTGTTCAAGGTGGAACTGAAACAGAACTGGACATAGTGCTCAAGGTGGGTCTGAAACAAAATTGGACAAAGTGCTCAAGGTAGGACTGAAACAGAATTGGATACAGTGTTTCAGGTGGGACTGAAACAGAAGTGCACACAGTGCTCAAGGTGGGACTGAAACTGAACTGGACACACACTCAAGGTGGGGCAGAAACAGAACTGGACACAGTGATCAAGGTGGGTCAGAAACAAAACTGGACACAGTGCTCACGATGGGACTGAAACAGAACTGGACACAGTGCTCACGATGGGACTGAAACAGAACTGGACACAGTGCTCAAGGTGGGACTGAAACAGAACTGGACACAGTGCTTATGCTGGGACTGAAACAGAACTGGACACAGTGCTCAAAGTGGGACTGAAACAGAAGTGCACACAGTGCTCAAGGTGGGACTGAAACTGAACTGGACACACTGCTCAAGGTGGGGCAGAAACAGAACTGGACACAGTGCCCAAGGTGTGACTGAAACAGAACTGGACACAGTACTCAAGGTGGTACTGAAACAGAAATGGACACAGTGCTCAAGTTGGGAGGGAAACAGAACTGGACACAGTGCTCAAGTTGGGAGGGAAACAGAACTGGACACAGTGCTCAAGTTGGGTCTGAAACAGAACTGGACACAGTGCTCAATGTGGGTCTGAAACAGAACTGGACACAGTGCTCAAGGTGGGACTGAAACAGAACTGGACACAGGGCTCAAGGTGGGACTGAAACAGAAATGGACACAGTACTCAAGGTGGGACTTGAAACAGAAATGGACACAGTGCTCAAGGAGCGTCTGAAACAGAACTGGACACAGTGTTCAAGGTGGAACTGAAACAGAACTGGACATAGTGCTCAAGGTGGGTCTGAAACAAAATTGGACAAAGTGCTCAAGGTAGGACTGAAACAGAACTGGATACAGTGTTTCAGGTGGGACTGAAACAGAAGTGCACACAGTGCTCAAGGTGGGACTGAAACTGAACTGGACAAAGTGCTCAAATTGTATCTGAAACAGAACTGGGCACAGTACTCAAGGTGGGACCGAAACTGAACTGGACTCAGTGCTCACGGTGAGACTAAGACTGAACTGGACACAGCACTCAAGGTGGGACTGAAACATAAATGGACACAGTGCTCAAGGTGAGTCTGAAACAGAACTGGACACAGTGTTCAAGGTGGGTCTGACACAGAATTGGTCACAGTGCTCAAGGTGGGACTGGAACAGAACTGGACACAGTACTCAAGGTGGGACTGAAACAGAACTGGACACAGTGCTCACGGTGGGACTAAAACAACTGGACACAGTGCACAAGGTGGGACTGAAACAGAACTGGACATAGTGCTCAAGGTGCGTCTGAAACAAAATTGGACAAAGTGCTCAAGGTGTGACTGAAACAGAACTGGACACAGTGCTCAAGTTGGGTCTGAAACAGAACTGGACACAGTGCTCAATGTGGGTCTGAAACAGAACTGGACACAGTGTTCAAGGTGGGACTGAAACAGAACTGGACACAGGGCTCAAGGTGGGACTGAAACAGAAATGGACACAGTACTCAAGGTGGGACTTGAAACAGAAATGGACACAGTGCTCAAGGAGCGTCTGAAACAGAACTGGACACAGTGTTCAAGGTGGAACTGAAACAGAACTGGACATAGTGCTCAAGGTGGGTCTGAAACAAAATTGGACAAAGTGCTCAAGGTAGGACTGAAACAGAACTGGATACAGTGTTTCAGGTGGGACTGAAACAGAAGTGCACACAGTGCTCAAGGTGGGACTGAAACTGAACTGGACAAAGTGCTCAAATTGTATCTGAAACAGAACTGGGCACAGTACTCAAGGTGGGACCGAAACTGAACTGGAGTCAGTGCTCACGGTGAGACTAAGACTGAACTGGACACAGCACTCAATGTGGGACTGAAACATAAATGGACACAGTGCTCAAGGTGAGTCTGAAACAGAACTGGACACAGTGTTCAAGGTGGGTCTGACACAGAACTGGACACAGTTCTCAAGGTGGGACTGAAACAGAACTGGACACAGTGCTCAATGTGGGTCTGAAACAGAACTGGACACAGTGCTCAAGGTGGGACTGAAACAGAACTGGACACAGGGCTCAAGGTGGGGCAGAAACAGAACTGGACGCAGTGCTCAAGGTGTGACTGAAACAGAACTGGACACAGTACTCAAGGTGGTACTGAAACAGAAATGGACACAGTACTCAAGGTGGGACCGAAACTGAACTGGACTCAGTGCTCACGGTGAGACTAAAACTGAACTGGACACAGTGCTCAAGGTGGGACTGAAACAGAACCGGACACAGTGCTCGACGTGGGACCGAAACAGAACTGGACACAATGCTCAAGGTGGGTCGGAAACAAAACTGGACACAGTGCTCAAAGTGGGACTGAAATAGAATTGGACACAGTGCTAAAGTTGGGTCTGAAACAAAACTGGACACAGTGCTCAATGTGTGTCTGAAACAGAACTTGACACAGTGCTCAAGGTGGGACTGAAACAGAACTGGACACAGTGCTCAAGTTGGGTCTGAAACAGAACTGGACACAGTGCTCAATGTGGGTCTGAAACAGAACTGGACACAGTGCTCAAGGTGGGACTGAAACAGAACTGGACACAGGGCTCAAGGTGGGACTGAAACAGAAATGGACACAGTACTCAAGGTGGGACTTGAAACAGAAATGGACACAGTGCTCAAGGAGCGTCTGAAACAGAACTGGACACAGTGTTCAAGGTGGAACTGAAACAGAACTGGACATAGTGCTCAAGGTGGGTCTGAAACAAAATTGGACAAAGTGCTCAAGGTAGGACTGAAACAGAATTGGATACAGTGTTTCAGGTGGGACTGAAACAGAAGTGCACACAGTGCTCAAGGTGGGACTGAAACTGAACTGGACAAAGTGCTCAAATTGTATCTGAAACAGAACTGGGCACAGTACTCAAGGTGGGACCGAAACTGAACTGGACTCAGTGCTCACGGTGAGACTAAGACTGAACTGGACACAGCACTCAAGGTGGGACGGAAACATAAATGGACACAGTGCTCAAGGTGAGTCTGAAACAGAACTGGACACAGTGTTCAAGGTGGGTCTGACACAGAACTGGTCACAGTGCTCAAGGTGGGACTGGAACAGAACTGGACACAGTGCTCAAGGTGGGACTGAAACAGAACTGGACACAGTGCTCACGGTGGGACTAAAACAACTGGACACAGTGCACAAGGTGGGACTGAAAAAGAACTGGACACAGTTGTCCATGTTAGCCTGAAACAAAATTGGACACAGTGATCAAGGTTAGCCTGAAACAGAACTGGACACAGTGCTCAAGGTGGGACTGAAACACCAATGGACACAGTGCTCAAGGTGGGTCTGAAACAGAACTGGTCACAGTGCTCAAGTGGGACTAGAACAAAACTGGACACAGTGCTCAAGGTGGGTCAGAAACAGAGCTGGACACAGTGTTCAAGGTAGGACTGAAACAGAAATGGAGAGGGTTCAAGTTTGGACTGAAACAGAACTGGACACAGTGCTCACGGTGGGACTGAACAAGAAATGGACACAGTACTCAAGGTGGGACTGAAACAGAAATGGACACAGTACTCAAGGTGGGACTGAAACAGAACCGGACACAGTGCTCGACGTGGGACAGAAACAGAACTGGACAAAGTGCTCAAGGTGGGTCGGAAACAAAACTGGACACAGTGCTCAAAGTGGGACTGAAATAGAACTGGACACAGTGCTCAAGGTGTGACTGAAACAGAACTGGACGCAGTGCTCAAGTTGGGAGGGAAACAGAACTGGACACAGTGCTCAAGTTGGGTCTGAAACAAAACTGGACACAGTGCTCAATGTGGGTCTGAAACAGAACTGGACACAGTGCTCAAGGTGGGACTGAAACAGAACTGGACACAGGGCTCAAGGTGGGGCAGAAACAGAACTGGACGCAGTGCTCAAGGTGTGACTGAAACAGAACTGGACACAGTACTCAAGGTGGTACTGAAACAGAAATGGACACAGTACTCAAGGTGGGACCGAAACTGAACTGGACTCAGTGCTCACGGTGAGACTAAAACTGAACTGGACACAGTGCTCAAGGTGGGACTGAAACAGAACCGGACACAGTGCTCGACGTGGGACAGAATCAGAACTGGACACAATGCTCAAGGTGGGTCGGAAACAAAACTGGACACAGTGCTCAAAGTGGGACTGAAATAGAACTGGACACAGTGCTCAAGGTGTGACTGAAACAGAACTGGACACAGTGCTCAAGTTGGGAGGGAAACAGAACTGGACACAGTGCTAAAGTTGGGTCTGAAACAAAACTGGACACAGTGCTCAATGTGGGTCTGAAACAGAACTGGACACAGTGCTCAAGGTGGGACTGAAACAGAACTGGACACAGGGCTCAAGGTGGGACTGAAACAGAAATGGACACAGTCCTCAAGGTGGGACTTGAAACAGAAATGGACACAGTGCTCATGGAGCGTCTGAAACAGAACTGGACACAGTGTTCAAGGTGGGACTGAAACAGAACTGGACATAGTGCTCAAGGTGCGTCTGAAACAAAATTGGACAAAGTGCTCAAGGTGTGACTGAAACAGAACTGGTGTTTCAGGTGGGACTGAAACAGAAGTGCACACAGTGCTCAAGGTGGGACTGAAACTGAACTGGACAAAGTGCTCAAGTTGTATCTGAAACAGAACTGGGCACAGTACTCAAGGTGGGACCGAAACTGAACTGGACTCAGTGCTCACGGTGAGACTAAAACTGAACTGGACACAGTGCTCAAGGTGGGACTGAAACTGAACCGGACACAGTGCTCGACGTGGGACAGAAACAGAACTGGACACAGTGCTCAATGTGGGTCGGAAACAAAACTGGACACAGTGCTCACGATGGGACTGAAACAGAACTGGACACAGTTCTCACGATGGGACTGAAACAGAACTGCACACAGTGCTCAAGGTGGGACTGAAACAGAATTGGACACAGTGCTTATGCTGGGACTGAAACAGAACTGGACACAGTGCTCAAAGTGGGACTGAAACAGAAGTGCACACAATGCTCAACTTGGGACTGAAACTGAACTGTACACACTGCTCAAGGTGGGGCAGAAACAGAACTGGACACAGTGCTCAAGGTGTGACTGAAACAGAACTGGACACAGTACTCAAGGTGGTACTGAAACAGAAATGGACACAGTGCTCAAGTTGGGAGGGAAACCGAACTGGACACAGTGCTCAAGTTGGGAGGGAAACAGAACTGGACACAATGCTCAAGTTGGGTCTGAAACAAAACTGGACACAGTGCTCAATGTGGGTCTGAAACAGAACTGGACACAGTGCTCAAGGAGGGACTGAAACAGAACTGGACACAGGGCTCAAGTTGGGAGGGAAACAGAACTGGACACAGTGCTCAAGTTGGGAGGAAACAGAACTGGACACAGTGCACAAAGTGGGACTGAAACAAAACTGGACACAGTGCTCAAGTTGGGACTGAAACAGAAATGGACACACTGCTCAAGGTGGGACAGAAACAGAACTGGACACACTGCTCAAGGTGGGACAGAAACAGAACTGGACACAGTACTCAAGGTGGTACTGAAACAAAAATGGACACAGTGCTCAAGTTGGGAGGGAAACCGAACTGGACACAGTGCTCAAGTTGGGATGGAAACAGAACTGGACACAGTGCTCAAGTTGGGTCTGAAACAAAACTGGACACAGTGCTCAAGGAGGGACTGAAACAGAACTGGACACAGGGCTCAAGGTGGGACTGAAACAGAAATGGACACAGTGCTCAAGGAGCGTCTGAAACAGAACTGGACACAGTGTTCAAGGTGGGACTGAAACAGAACTGGACATAGTGCTCAAGGTGGGTCTGAAACAAAATTGGACACAGTGCTCAAGGTAGGACTGAAACAGAACTGGATACAGTGTTTCAGGTGGGACTGAAACAGAAGTGCACACAGTGCTCAAGGTGGGACTGAAACTGAACTGGACAAAGTGCTCAAGTTGTATCTGAAACAGAACTGGGCAGAGTACTCAAGGTGGGACCGAAACTGAACTGGACTCAGTGCTCACGGTGAGACTAAAACTGAACTGGACACAGTGCTCAAGGTGGGACTGAAACAGAACCGGACACAGTGCTCGACGTGGGACAGAAACAGAACTGGACACAGTGCTCAAGGTGGGACTGAAACAGAAGTGCACACAGTGCTCAAGGTGGGACTGAAACTGAACTGGACGCACTGCTCAAGGTGGGGCAGAAACAGAACTGGACACAGTGCTCAAGGTGTGACTGAAACAGAACTGGACACAGTACTCAAGGTGGTACTGAAACAGAAATGGACACAGTGCTCAAGTTGGGAGGGAAACAGAACTGGACACAGTGCTCAAGGAGGGACTGAAACAGAACTGGACACAGGGCTCAAGGTGGGACTGAAACAGAAATGGACACAGTACTCAAGGTGGGACTTGAAACAGAAATGGACACAGTGCCCAATAAGCGTCTGAAACAGAACTGGACACAGTGTTCAAGGTGGGACTGAAACAGAACTGGACATAGTGCTCAAGGTAGGACTGAAACAGAACTGGATACAGTGTTTCAGGTGGGACTGAAACAGAAGTGCACACAGTGCTCAAGGTGGGACTGAAACTGAACTGGACAAAGTGCTCAAGTTGTATCTGAAACAGAACTGAGCACAGTACTCAAGGTGGGACCGAAACTGAACTGGAGTCAGTGCTCACGGTGAGACTAAAACTGAACTGGACACAGTGCTCAACGTGGGACTGAAACTGAACTGGACACAGTGCTCAACGTGGGACTGAAACAGAACCGGACACAGTGCTCGACGTGGGACAGAAACAGAACTGGACCCAGTGCTCAAGGTGGGTCGGAAACAAAACTGGACACAGTGCTCAAAGTGGGACTGAAATAGAACTGGACACAGTGCTCAAGGTGTGACTGAAACAGAATTGGACACAGTGCTCAAGGTGGGACTGAAACAAAACTGGACACAGTGCTTAAGCTGGGACTGAAACAGAACTGGACACAGTGAACAAAGTGGGACTGAAACAGAACTGAACACACTGCTCAAGGTGGGACAGAAACAGAACTGGACACACTGCTCAAGGTGGGACAGAAACAGAACTGGACACTGCTCAAGGTGTGACTGAAACAGAACTGGACACAGTACTCAAGGTGGTACTGAAACAGAAATGGACACAGTGCTCAAGTTGGGAGGGAAACAGAACTGGACACAGTGCTCAAGTTGGGTCTGAAACAAAACTGGACACAGTGCTCAAGGTGGGTCTGAAACAGAACTGGACAAAGTGCTCAAGGTGGGACTGAAACAGAACTGGACACAGGGCTCAATGTGGGACTGAAACACAACTAGACACAGTGCTCACGGTGGGACTGAAACAGAACTGGACACAGCACTCAAGGTGGGACTGAAACAGAACTGGACACAGTGCTCAAGGAGCGTCTGAAACAGAACTGGACACAGTGTTCAAGGTGAGACTGAAACAGAACTGGTCACAGTGCTCAAGGTAGGACTGAAACAGAACTTGACAGAGTGCTCAATGTGCATCTGAAACAGAACTGGACACAGTGCTCAAGGTGGAACTGAAGCAGCAATGGACACAGTGCTCAAGGTGGGTCTGACACAGAACTGGTCACAGTGCTCTAGGTGGGACTGGAACAAAACTGGACACAGTGCTCAAGGTGGGTCTGAAACAGAACTGGACACAGTGCTGAAGGTGGGACTGAAACAGAAATGGACACAGTGCTCAAGGAGCGTCTGAAACAGAACTGGACACAGTGTTCAAGGTGGGACTGAAACAGAACTGGACATAGTGCTCAAGTTGGGTCTGAAACACAACTGGACAAAGTGATCAAGGTAGGACTGAATCAGAACTGGACAGAGTACTCAAGGTGGGACTGATACAGAACTGGATACTGTGCTCAAGGTGGGACTGAAACAGAACTGGACACAGTGCTCACGGTGGGACTAAAACAACTGGACACAGTGCACAAGGTGGGACTGAAAAAGAACTGGACACAGTTGTCAAGGTTAGCCTGAAACAAAACTGGACACAGTGATCAAGGTTAGCCTGAAACAGAACTGGATACAGTGCTCAAGTTGGGACTGAAACAGAAATGGACACACTGCTCAAGGTGGGACAGAAACAGAACTGGACACAGTGCTCAAGGTGGGACATTAACATGACTGGACACAGTGCTCAAGGTGGGACTGAAACAGAACTGGTCACAGTGCTCAAGGTGGGACTAGAACAGAACTGGACACAGTGCTCAAGGTGGGTCTGAAACAGAGCTGGACACAGTGTTCACGGTAGGACTGAAACAGAAATGGACACAGTGTTCAAGTTTGGACTGAAACAGAACTGGACACAGTGCTCACCGTGGGACTGAAACAAAACTGGGCACAGTACTCAAGGTGGGACCGAAACTGAACTGGACTCAGTGCTCACGGTGAGACTAAAACTGAACTGGCCACAGTGCTCAAGGTGGGACTGAAACTGAACTGGACACACTGCTCAAGGTGGGGCAGAAACAGTACTGGACACAGTGCTCAAGGTGTGACTGAAACAGAACTGGACACAGTACTCAAGTTGGTACTGAAACAGAAATGGACACAGTGCTCAAGTTGGGAGGGAAACAGAACTGGACACAGTGCTCAGGTTGGGAGGGAAACAGAACTGGACACAGTGCTCAAGTTGGGTCTGAAACAAAACTGGACACAGTACTCAATGTGGGTCTGAAACAGAACTGGACACAGTGCTCAAGGTGGGACTGAAACAGAACTGGACACAGGGCTCAAGGTGGGACTGAAACAGAAATGGACACAGTACTCAAGGTGGGACTTGAAACAGAAATGGACACAGTGCTCAAGGAGCGTCTGAAACAGAACTGGACACAGTGTTAAAGGTGGGACTGAAACAGAACTGGACATAGTGCTCAAGGTGGGTCTGAAACAAAATTGGACAAAGTGCTCAAGGTAGGACTGAAACAGAACTGGATACAGTGTTTCAGGTGGGACTGAAACAGAAGTGCACACAGTGCTCAAGTTGGGACTGAAACTGAACTGGACAAAGTGCTCAAGCTGTATCTGAAACAGAACTGGGCACAGTACGCAAGGTGGGACCGATACTGAACTGGAGTCAGTGCTCACGGTGAGACTAAAACTGAACCGGACACAGTGCTCAATGTGGGACTGAAACAGAACCGGACACAGTGCTCGACGTGGGACAGAAACAGAACTGGACACAGTGCTTATGCTGGGACTGAACCATAACTGGACACAGTGCTCAAAGTGGGACTGAAACAGGAGTGCACACAGTGCTCAAGGTGGGACTGAAACTGAACTGGACACAGTGCTCAAGGTGTGACTGAAAAAGAACTGGACACAGTACTCAAGGTGGTACTGAAACAGAACTGGACACAGTGCTCAAGTTGGGAGGGAACCAGAACTGGACACAGTGCTCAAGTTGGGAGGGAAACAGAACTGGACACAGTGCTCAAGTTGGGTCTGAAACAAAACTGGACACAGTGCTCAATGTGGGTCTGAAACAGAACTGGACACAGTGCTCAAGGTGGGACTGAAACAGAACTGGACACAGGGCTCAAGGTGGGACTGAAACAGAAATGGACACTGTACTCAAGGTGGGACTTGAACCAGAATTGGACACAGTGCTCAAAGTGCGACTGAAACAGAAGTGCACACAGTGCTCAAGGTGGGACTGAAACTGAACTGGACACACTGCTCAACGTGGGGCAGAAACAGTACTGGACACAGTGCTCAAGGTGTGACTGAAACAGAACTGGACACAGTACTCAAGGTGGTACTGAAACAGAAATGGACACAGTGCTCAAGTTGGGAGGGAAACAAAACTGGACACAGTGCTCAAGTTGGGAGGGAAACAAAACTGGACACAGTACCCAATGTGGGTCTGAAACAGAACTGGACACAGTGCTCAAGGTGGGATTGAAACAGAACTGGACACAGGGCTGGAGGTGGGACTGAAACAGAAATGGACACAGTACTCAAGGTGGGACTTGAAACAGAAATGGACACAGTGCTCAAGGAGCGTCTGAAACAGAACTGGACACAGTGTTCAAGGTGGAACTGAAACAGAACTGGACATAGTGCTCAAGGTGGGTCTGAAACAAAATTGGACAAAGTGCTCAAGGTAGGACTGAAACAGAACTGGATACAGTGTTTCAGGTGGGACTGAAACAGAAGTGCACACAGTGCTCAAGGTGGGACTGAAACTGAACTGGACAAAGTGCTCAAGTTGTATCTGAAACAGAACTGGGCACAGTACTCAAGGTGGGATCGAAACTGAACTGGAGTCAGTGCTCACGGTGAGACTAAAACTGAACCGGACACAGTGCTCAAGGTGGGACTGAAACAGAACCGGACACAGTGCTCGACGTGGGACAGAAACAAAACTGGACACAGTGCTCAAGGTGGGTCGGAAACAAAACTGGACACAGTGCTCAAAGTGGGACTGAAATAGAATTGGACACAGTGCTCAAGGTGTGACTGAAACAGAATTGGACACAGTGCTCAAGGTGGGACTGAAACAAAACTGGACACAGTGCTTAAGCTGGGACTGAAACAGAACTGGACACAGTGCACAAAGTGGGACTGAAACAAAACTGGACACAGTGCTCAAGTTGGGACTGAAACAGAAATGGACACACTGCTCAAGGTGGGACAGAAACAGAACTGGACACACTGCTCAAGGTGGGACAGAAACAGAACTGGACACAGTGCTCAAGGTGTGACTGAAAGAGAACTGGACACAGTACTCAAGGTGGTACTGAAACAGAACTGGACACAGTGCTCAAGTTGGGTCTGAAACAAAACTGGACACAGTGCTCAAGGTGGGTCTGAAACAGAACTGGACACAGTGCTCAAGGTGGGACTGAAACAGAACTGGACAAAGTGCTCATGGTGGGACTGAAACAGAACTGGACACAGTGCTCACGGTGGGACTGAAACAGAACTGTTCACAGTGCTCACGGTGGGACTGAAACAGAACTGGACACAGCACTCAAGGTGGGACTGAAACAGAAATGGACACAGTGCTCAAGGAGCGTCTGAAACAGAACTGGACACAGTGCTCAAGGTGGTACTGAAACAGAAATGGACACAGTGCTCAAGTTGGGAGGGAAACAGAACTGGACACACTGCTCAAGGTGGGACAGAAACAGAACTGGACACAGTGCTCAAGGTGTGACTGAAACAGAACTGGACACAGTGCTCAAGGTGGTACTGAAACAGAAATGGACACAGTGCTCAAGTCGGGAGGGAAACAGAACTGGACACAGTGCTCAAGTTGGGAGGAAACAGAACTGGACACAGTGCTCAAGTTGGGTCTGAAACAAAACTGGACACAGTGCTCAAGGTGGGTCTGAAACAGAACTGGACACAGTGCTCAAGGTGGGACTGAAACAGAACTGGACACATTGCTCAAGTTGGGAGGGAAACAGAACTGGACACAGTGCTCAAGTTGGGTCTGAAACAAAACTGGACACAGTGCTCAAGGTGGGTCTGAAACAGAACTGGACACAGTGCTCAAGGTGTGACTGAAACAGAACTGGAAACAGTGCTCAAGGTGGGACTGAAACAGAAATGGATACAGTGCTCAAGTTGGGAGGGAAACAGAACTGGACACAGTGCTCAAGTTGGGAGGAAACAGAACTGGACACAGTGCTCAAGTTGGGTCTGAAACAAAACTGGACACAGTGCTCAAGGTGGGTCTGAAACAGAACTGGACACAGTGCTCAAGGTGGGACTGAAACAGAACTGGACACATTGCACAAGTTGTGAGGGAAACAGAACTGGACACAGTGCTCAAGTTGGGTCTGAAACAAAACTGGACACAGTGCTCAAGGTGGGTCTGAAACAGAACTGGGCACGGTGCTCAAGGTGGGACTGAAACAGAACTGGACAAAGTGCTCATGGTGGGACTGAAATAGAAATGGACACAGTGCTCACGGTGGGACTGAAACAGAACTGGACCCAGCACTCAAGGTGGGACTGAAACAGAAATGGACACAGTGCTCAAGGAGCGTCTGAAACAGAACTGGACAAAGTGCTCAAACTGTATCTGAAACAGAACTGGGCACAGTACGCAAGGTGGGACCGAAACTGAACTGGAGTCAGTGCTCACGGTGAGACTAAAATTGAACCGGACACAGTGCTCAATGTGGGACTGAAACAGAACCGGACACAGTGCTCGACGTGGGACAGAAACAGAACTGGACACAGTGCTTATGCTGGGACTGAAACATAACTGGACACAGTGCTCAAAGTGGGACTGAAACAGGAGTGCACACAGTGCTCAAGGTGGGACTGAAACTGAACTGGACACAGTGCTCAAGGTGTGACTGAAACAGAACTGGACACAGTGCTCAAGTTGGGAGGGAACCAGAACTGGACACAGTGCTCAAGTTGGGAGGGAAACAGAACTGGACACAGTGCTCAAGTTGGGTCTGAAACAAAACTGGACACAGTGCTCAATGTGGGTCTGAAACAGAACTGGACACAGTGCTCAAGGTGGGACTGAAACAGAACTGGACACAGGGCTCAAGGTGGGACTGAAACAGAAATGGACACTGTACTCAAGGTGGGACTTGAAACAGAATTGGACACAGTGCTCAAAGTGCGACTGAAACAGAATTGCACACAGTGCTCAAGGTGGGACTGAAACTGAACTGGACACACTGCTCAACGTGGGGCAGAAACAGTACTGGACACAGTGCTCAAGGTGTGACTGAAACAGAACTGGACACAGTACTCAAGGTGGTACTGAAACAGAAATGGACACAGTGCTCAAGTTGGGAGGGAAACAAAACTGGACACAGTGCTCAAGTTGGGAGGGAAACAAAACTGGACACAGTACTCAATGTGGGTCTGAAACAGAACTGGACACAGTGCTCAAGGTGGGACTGAAACAGAACTGGACACAGGGCTCAAGGTGGGACTGAAACAGAAATGGACACAGTACTCAAGGTGGGACTTGAAACAGAAATGGACACAGTGCTCAAGGAGCGTCTGAAACAGAACTGGACACAGTGTTCAAGGTGGGACTGAAACAGAACTGGACATAGTGCTCAAGGTGGGTCTGAAACAAAATTGGACAAAGTGCTCAAGGTAGGACTGAAACAGAACTGGATACAGTGTTTCAGGTGGGACTGAAACAGAAGTGCACACAGTGCTCAAGGTGGGACTGAAACTGAACTGGACAAAGTGCTCAAGTTGTATCTGAAACAGAACTGGGCACAGTACTCAAGGTGGGATCGAAACTGAACTGGAGTCAGTGCTCACGGTGAGACTAAAACTGAACCGGACACAGTGCTCAAGGTGGGACAGAAACAGAACCGGACACAGTGCTCGACGTGGGACAGAAACAGAACTGGACACAGTGCTCAAGGTGGGTCGGAAACAAAACTGGACACAGTGCTCAAAGTGGGACTGAAATAGAATTGGACACAGTGCTCAAGGTGTGACTGAAACAGAATTGGACACAGTGCTCAAGGTGGGACTGAAACAAAACTGGACACAGTGCTTAAGCTGGGACTGAAACAGAACTGGACACAGTGCACAAAGTGGGACTGAAACAAAACTGGACACAGTGCTCAAGTTGGGACTGAAACAGAAATGGACACACTGCTCAAGGTGGGACAGAAACAGAACTGGACACACTGCTCAAGGTGGGACAGAAACAGAACTGGACACAGTGCTCAAGGTGTGACTGAAACAGAATTGGACACAGTACTCAAGGTGGTACTGAAACAGAAATGGACACAGTGCTCACGTTGGGAGGGAAACAGAACTGGACACAGTGCTCAAGTTGGGTCTGAAACAAAACTGGACACAGTGCTCAAGGTGGGTCTGAAACAGAACTGGACACGGTGCTCAAGGTGGGACTGAAACAGAACTGGACAAAGTGCTCATGGTGGGACTGAAACAGAACTGGACACAGTGCTCACGGTGGGACTGAAACAGAACTGTTCACAGTGCTCACGGTGGGACTGAAACAGAACTGGACACAGCACTCAAGGTGGGACTGAAACAGAAATGGACACAGTGCTCAAGGAGCGTCTGAAACAGAACTGGACACAGTGCTCAAGGTGGTACTGAAACAGAAATGGACACAGTGCTCAAGTTGGGAGGGAAACAGAACTGGACACACTGCTCAAGGTGGGACAGAAACAGAACTGGACACAGTGCTCAAGGTGTGACTGAAACAGAACTGGACACAGTGCTCAAGGTGGTACTGAAACAGAAATGGACACAGTGCTCAAGTTGGGAGGGAAACAGAACTGGACACAGTGCTCAAGTTGGGAGGAAACAGAACTGGACACAGTGCTCAAGTTGGGTCTGAAACAAAACTGGACACAGTGCTCAAGGTGGGTCTGAAACAGAACTGGACACAGTGCTCAAGGTGGGACTGAAACAGAACTGGACACATTGCTCAAGTTGGGAGGGAAACAGAACTGGACACAGTGCTCAAGCTCGGTCTGAAACAAAACTGGACACAGTGCTCAAGGTGGGTCTGAAACAGAACTGGACACAGTGCTCAAGGTGTGACTGAAACAGAACTGGACACAGTGCTCAAGGTGGTACTGAAACAGAAATGGATACAGTGCTCAAGTTGGGAGGGAAACAGAACTGGACACAGTGCTCAAGTTGGGAGGAAACAGAACTGGACACAGTGCTCAAGTTGGGTCTGAAACAAAACTGGACACAGTGCTCAAGGTGGGTCTGAAACAGAACTGGACACAGTGCTCAAGGTGGGACTGAAACAGAACTGGACACATTGCACAAGTTGTGAGGGAAACAGAACTGGACACAGTGCTCAAGTTGGGTCTGAAACAAAACTGGACACAGTGCTCAAGGTGGGTCTGAAACAGAACTGGGCACGGTGCTCAAGGTGGGACTGAAACAGAACTGGACAAAGTGCTCATGGTGGGACTGAAATAGAAATGGACACAGTGCTCACGGTGGGACTGAAACAGAACTGGACACAGCACTCAAGGTGGGACTGAAACAGAAATGGACACAGTGCTCAAGGAGCGTCTGAAACAGAACTGGACAAAGTGCTCAAACTGTATCTGAAACAGAACTGGGCACAGTACGCAAGGTGGGACCGAAACTGAACTGGAGTCAGTGCTCACGGTGAGACTAAAATTGAACCGGACCCAGTGCTCAATGTGGGACTGAAACAGAACCGGACACAGTGCTCGACGTGGGACAGAAACAGAACTGGACACAGTGCTTATGCTGGGACTGAAACATAACTGGACACAGTGCTCAAAGTGGGACTGAAACAGGAGTGCACACAGTGCTCAAGGTGGGACTGAAACTGAACTGGACGCAGTGCTCAAGGTGTGACTGAAACAGAACTGGACACAGTGCTCAAGTTGGGAGGGAACCAGAACTGGACACAGTGCTCAAGTTGGGAGGGAAACAGAACTGGACACAGTGCTCAAGTTGGGTCTGAAACAAAACTGGACACAGTGCTCAATGTGGGTCTGAAACAGAACTGGACACAGTGCTCAAGGTGGGACTGAAACAGAAATGGACACTGTACTCAAGGTGGGACTTGAAACAGAATTGGACACAGTGCTCAAAGTGCGACTGAAACAGAAGTGCACACAGTGCTCAAGGTGGGACTGAAACTGAACTGGACACACTGCTCAACGTGGGGCAGAAACAGTACTGGACACAGTGCTCAAGGTGTGACTGAAACAGAACTGGACGCAGTACTCAAGGTGGTACTGAAACAGAAATGGACACAGTGCTCAAGTTGGGAGGGAAACAAAACTGGACACAGTGCTCAAGTTGGGAGGGAAACAAAACTGGACACAGTACTCAATGTGGGTCTGAAACAGAACTGGACACAGTGCTCAAGGTGGGACTGAAACAGAACTGGACACAGGGCTCAAAGTGGGACTGAAACAGAAATGGACACAGTACTCAAGGTGGGACTTGAAACAGAAATGGACACAGTGCTCAAGGAGCGTCTGAAACAGAACTGGACACAGTGTTCAAGGTGGGACTGAAACAGAACTGGACATAGTGCTCAAGGTGGGTCTGAAACAAAATTGGACAAAGTGCTCAAGGTAGGACTGAAACAGAACTGGATACAGTGTTTCAGGTGGGACTGAAACAGAAGTGCACACAGTGCTCAAGGTGGGACTGAAACTGAACTGGACAAAGTGCTCAAGTTGTATCTGAAACAGAACTGGGCACAGTACTCAAGGTGGGATCGAAACTGAACTGGAGTCAGTGCTCACGGTGAGACTAAAACTGAACCGGACACAGTGCTCAAGGTGGGACAGAAACAGAACCGGACACAGTGCTCGACGTGGGACAGAAACAGAACTGGACACAGTGCTCAAGGTGGGTCGGAAACAAAACTGGACACAGTGCTCAAAGTGGGACTGAAATAGAATTGGACACAGTGCTCAAGGTGTGACTGAAACAGAATTGGACACAGTGCTCAAGGTGGGACTGAAACAAAACTGGACACAGTGCTTAAGCTGGGACTGAAACAGAACTGGACACAGTGCACAAAGTGGGACTGAAACAAAACTGGACACAGTGCTCAAGTTGGGACTGAAACAGAAATGGACACACTGCTCAAGGTGGGACAGAAACAGAACTGGACACACTGCTCAAGGTGGGACAGAAACAGAACTGGACACAGTGCTCAAGGTGTGACTGAAACAGAATTGGACACAGTACTCAAGGTGGTACTGAAACAGAAATGGACACAGTGCTCACGTTGGGAGGGAAACAGAACTGGACACAGTGCTCAAGTTGGGTCTGAAACAAAACTGGACACAGTGCTCAAGGTGGGTCTGAAACAGAACTGGACACGGTGCTCAAGGTGGGACTGAAACAGAACTGGACAAAGTGCTCATGGTGGGACTGAAACAGAACTGGACACAGTGCTCACGGTGGGACTGAAACAGAACTGTTCACAGTGCTCACGGTGGGACTGAAACAGAACTGGACACAGCACTCAAGGTGGGACTGAAACAGAAATGGACACAGTGCTCAAGGAGCGTCTGAAACAGAACTGGACACAGTGCTCAAGGTGGTACTGAAACAGAAATGGACACAGTGCTCAAGTTGGGAGGGAAACAGAACTGGACACACTGCTCAAGGTGGGACAGAAACAGAACTGGACACAGTGCTCAAGGTGTGACTGAAACAGAACTGGACACAGTGCTCAAGGTGGTACTGAAACAGAAATGGACACAGTGCTCAAGTTGGGAGGGAAACAGAACTGGACACAGTGCTCAAGTTGGGAGGAAACAGAACTGGACACAGTGCTCAAGTTGGGTCTGAAACAAAACTGGACACTTTGCTCAAGGTGGGTCTGAAACAGAACTGGACACAGTGCTCAAGGTGTGACTGAAACAGAACTGGACACATTGCTCAAGTCGAGAGGGAAACAGAACTGGACACAGTGCTCAAGTTGGGTCTGAAACAAAACTGGACACAGTGCTCAAGGTGGGTCTGAAACAGAACTGGACACAGTGCTCAAGGTGTGACTGAAACAGAACTGGACACAGTGCTCAAGGTGGTACTGAAACAGAAATGGATACAGTGCTCAAGTTGGGAGGGAAACAGAACTGGACACAGTGCTCAAGTTGGGAGGAAACAGAACTGGACACAGTGCTCAAGGTGTGACTGAAACAGAACTGGACACAGTGCTCAAGGTGGTACTGAAACAGAAATGGACACAGTGCTCAAGTTGGGAGGGAAACAGAACTGGACACAGTGCTCAAGTTGGGAGGAAACAGAACTGGACACAGTGCTCAAGTTGGGTCTGAAACAAAACTGGACACAGTGCTCAAGGTGGGTCTGAAACAGAACTGGACACAGTGCTCAAGGTGGGACTGAAACAGAACTGGACACATTGCTCAAGTTGGGAGGGAAACAGAACTGGACACAGTGCTCAAGTTCGGTCTGAAACAAAACTGGACACAGTGCTCAAGGTGGGTCTGAAACAGAACTGGACACAGTGCTCAAGGTGTGACTGAAACAGAACTGGACACAGTGCTCAAGGTGGTACTGAAACAGAAATGGATACAGTGCTCAATTTGGGAGGGAAACAGAACTGGACACAGTGCTCAAGTTGGGAGGAAACAGAACTGGACACAGTGCTCAAGTTGGGTCTGAAACAAAAGTGGACACAGTGCTCAAGGTGGGTCTGAAACAGAACTGGACACAGTGCTCAAGGTGGGACTGAAACAGAACTGGACACATTGCACAAGTTGTGAGGGAAACAGAACTGGACACAGTGCTCAAGTTGGGTCTGAAACAAAACTGGACACAGTGCTCAAGGTGGGTCTGAAACAGAACTGGGCACGGTGCTCAAGGTGGGACTGAAACAGAACTGGACAAAGTGCTCATGGTGGGACTGAAATAGAAATGGACACAGTGCTCACGGTGGGACTGAAACAGAACTGGACACAGCACTCAAGGTGGGACTGAAACAGAAATGGACACAGTGCTCAAGGAGCGTCTGAAACAGAACTGGACAAAGTGCTCAAACTGTATCTGAAACAGAACTGGGCACAGTACGCAAGGTGGGACCGAAACTGAACTGGAGTCAGTGCTCACGGTGAGACTAAAATTGAACCGGACCCAGTGCTCAATGTGGGACTGAAACAGAACCGGACACAGTGCTCGACGTGGGACAGAAACAGAACTGGACACAGTGCTTATGCTGGGACTGAAACATAACTGGACACAGTGCTCAAAGTGGGACTGAAACAGGAGTGCACACAGTGCTCAAGGTGGGACTGAAACTGAACTGGACACAGTGCTCAAGGTGTGACTGAAACAGAACTGGACACAGTGCTCAAGTTGGGAGGGAACCAGAACTGGACACAGTGCTCAAGTTGGGAGGGAAACAGAACTGGACACAGTGCTCAAGTTGGGTCTGAAACAAAACTGGACACAGTGCTCAATGTGGGTCTGAAACAGAACTGGACACAGTGCTCAAGGTGGGACTGAAACAGAACTGGACACAGGGCTCAAGGTGGGACTGAAACAGAAATGGACACTGTACTCAAGGTGGGACTTGAAACAGAATTGGACACAGTGCTCAAAGTGCGACTGAAACAGAAGTGCACACAGTGCTCAAGGTGGGACTGAAACTGAACTGGACACACTGCTCAACGTGGGGCAGAAACAGTACTGGACACAGTGCTCAAGGTGTGACTGAAACAGAACTGGACGCAGTACTCAAGGTGGTACTGAAACAGAAATGGACACAGTGCTCAAGTTGGGAGGGAAACAAAACTGGACACAGTGCTCAAGTTGGGAGGGAAACAAAACTGGACACAGTACTCAATGTGGGTCTGAAACAGAACTGGACACAGTGCTCAAGGTGGGACTGAAACAGAACTGGACACAGGGCTCAAAGTGGGACTGAAACAGAAATGGACACAGTACTCAAGGTGGGACTTGAAACAGAAATGGACACAGTGCTCAAGGAGCGTCTGAAACAGAACTGGACACAGTGTTCAAGGTGGGACTGAAACAGAACTGGACATAGTGCTCAAGGTGGGTCTGAAACAAAATTGGACAAAGTGCTCAAGGTAGGACTGAAACAGAACTGGATACAGTGTTTCAGGTGGGACTGAAACAGAAGTGCACACAGTGCTCAAGGTGGGACTGAAACTGAACTGGACAAAGTGCTCAAGTTGTATCTGAAACAGAACTGGGCACAGTACTCAAGGTGGGATCGAAACTGAACTGGAGTCAGTGCTCACGGTGAGACTAAAACTGAACCGGACACAGTGCTCAAGGTGGGACAGAAACAGAACCGGACACAGTGCTCGACGTGGGACAGAAACAGAACTGGACACAGTGCTCAAGGTGGGTCGGAAACAAAACTGGACACAGTGCTCAAAGTGGGACTGAAATAGAATTGGACACAGTGCTCAAGGTGTGACTGAAACAGAATTGGACACAGTGCTCAAGGTGGGACTGAAACAAAACTGGACACAGTGCTTAAGCTGGGACTGAAACAGAACTGGACACAGTGCACAAAGTGGGACTGAAACAAAACTGGACACAGTGCTCAAGTTGGGACTGAAACAGAAATGGACACACTGCTCAAGGTGGGACAGAAACAGAACTGGACACACTGCTCAAGGTGGGACAGAAACAGAACTGGACACAGTGCTCAAGGTGTGACTGAAACAGAATTGGACACAGTACTCAAGGTGGTACTGAAACAGAAATGGACACAGTGCTCACGTTGGGAGGGAAACAGAACTGGACACAGTGCTCAAGTTGGGTCTGAAACAAAACTGGACACAGTGCTCAAGGTGGGTCTGAAACAGAACTGGACACGGTGCTCAAGGTGGGACTGAAACAGAACTGGACAAAGTGCTCATGGTGGGACTGAAACAGAACTGGACACAGTGCTCACGGTGGGACTGAAACAGAACTGTTCACAGTGCTCACGGTGGGACTGAAACAGAACTGGACACAGCACTCAAGGTGGGACTGAAACAGAAATGGACACAGTGCTCAAGGAGCGTCTGAAACAGAACTGGACACAGTGCTCAAGGTGGTACTGAAACAGAAATGGACACAGTGCTCAAGTTGGGAGGGAAACAGAACTGGACACACTGCTCAAGGTGGGACAGAAACAGAACTGGACACAGTGCTCAAGGTGTGACTGAAACAGAACTGGACACAGTGCTCAAGGTGGTACTGAAACAGAAATGGACACAGTGCTCAAGTTGGGAGGGAAACAGAACTGGACACAGTGCTCAAGTTGGGAGGAAACAGAACTGGACACAGTGCTCAAGTTGGGTCTGAAACAAAACTGGACACTTTGCTCAAGGTGGGTCTGAAACAGAACTGGACACAGTGCTCAAGGTGTGACTGAAACAGAACTGGACACATTGCTCAAGTCGAGAGGGAAACAGAACTGGACACAGTGCTCAAGTTGGGACTGAAACAAAACTGGACACAGTGCTCAAGGTGGGTCTGAAACAGAACTGGACACAGTGCTCAAGGTGTGACTGAAACAGAACTGGACACAGTGCTCAAGGTGGTACTGAAACAGAAATGGATACAGTGCTCAAGTTGGGAGGGAAACAGAACTGGACACAGTGCTCAAGTTGGGAGGAAACAGAACTGGACACAGTGCACAAAGTGGGACTGAAACAAAACTGGACACAGTGCTCAAGCTGGGACTGAAACAGAAATGGACACACTGCTCAAGGTGGGACAGAAACAGAACTGGACACACTGCTCAAGTTGGGACAGAAACAGAACTGGACACAGTACTCAAGGTGGTACTGCAACAGAAATGGACGCAGTGCTCAAGTTGGGAGGGAAACAGAACTGGACTCAGTGGTCAAGTTGGGTCTGAAACAGAACTGGACACAGTGCTCAAGGTGGGACTGAAACAGAACTGGACACAGGGCTCACGGTGGGACTGAAACAGAACTGTTCACAGTGCTCACGGTGGGACTGAAACAGAACTGGACACAGCACTCAAGGTGGGACTGAAACAGAAATGGACACAGTGCTCAAGGAGCGTCTGAAACAGAACTGGACACAGTGCTCAAGGTGGTACTGAAACAGAAATGGACACAGTGCTCAAGTTGGCAGGGAAACAGAACTGGACACACTGCTCAAGGTGGGACAGAAACAGAACTGGACACAGTGCTCAAGGTGTGACTGAAACAGAACTGGACACAGTGCTCAAGGTGGTACTGAAACAGAAATGGACACAGTGCTCAAGTTGGGAGGGAAACAGAACTGGACACAGTGCTCAAGTTGGGAGGAAACAGAACTGGACACAGTGCTCAAGTTGGGTCTGAAACAAAACTGGACACTTTGCTCAAGGTGGGTCTGAAACAGAACTGGACACAGTGCTCAAGGTGTGACTGAAACAGAACTGGACACATTGCTCAAGTCGAGAGGGAAACAGAACTGGACACAGTGCTCAAGTTGGGTCTGAAACAAAACTGGACACAGTGCTCAAGGTGGGTCTGAAACAGAACTGGACACAGTGCTCAAGGTGTGACTGAAACAGAACTGGACACAGTGCTCAAGGTGGTACTGAAACAGAAATGGATACAGTGCTCAAGTTGGGAGGGAAACAGAACTGGACACAGTGCTCAAGTTGGGAGGAAACAGAACTGGACACAGTGCACAAAGTGGGACTGAAACAGAACTGGACACTGGGCTCACGGTGGGACTGAAACAGAACTGTTCACAGTGCTCACGGTGGGACTGAAACAGAACTGGACACAGCACTCAAGGTGGGACTGAAACAGAAATGGACACAGTGCTCAAGGAGCGTCTGAAACAGAACTGGACACAGTGCTCAAGGTGGTACTGAAACAGAAATGGACACAGTGCTCAAGTTGGGAGGGAAACAGAACTGACACACTGCTCAAGGTGGGACAGAAACAGAACTGGACACAGTGCTCAAGGTGTGACTGAAACAGAACTGGACACAGTGCTCAAGGTGGTACTGAAACAGAAATGGACACAGTGCTCAAGTTGGGAGGGAAACAGAACTGGACACAGTGCTCAGGTTGGGAGGAAACAGAACTGGACACAGTGCTCAAGTTGGGTCTGAAACAAAACTGGACACTTTGCTCAAGGTGGGTCTGAAACAGAACTGGACACAGTGCTCAAGGTGTGACTGAAACAGAACTGGACACATTGCTCAAGTCGAGAGGGAAACAGAACTGGACACAGTGCTCAAGTTGGGTCTGAAACAAAACTGGACACAGTGCTCAAGGTGGGTCTGAAACAGAACTGGACACAGTGCTCAAGGTGTGACTGAAACAGAACTGGACACAGTGCTCAAGGTGGTACTGAAACAGAAATGGATACAGTGCTCAAGTTGGGAGGGAAACAGAACTGGACACAGTGCTCAAGTTGGGAGGAAACAGAACTGGACACAGTGCACAAAGTGGGACTGAAACAGAACTGGACACTGGCTCACGGTGGGACTGAAACAGAACTGTTCACAGTGCTCACGGTGGGACTGAAACAGAACTGGACACAGCACTCAAGGAGGGACTGAAACAGAAATGGACACAGTGCTCAAGGAGCGTCTGAAACAGAACTGGACACAGTGCTCAAGGTGGTACTGAAACAGAAATGGACACAGTGCTCAAGTTGGTGAGGGAAACAGAACTGACACACTGCTCAAGGTGGGACAGAAACAGAACTGGACACAGTGCTCAAGGTGTGACTGAAACAGAACTGGACACAGTGCTCAAGGTGGTACTGAAACAGAAATGGACACAGTGCTCAAGTTGGGAGGGAAAACAGAACTGGACACAGTGCTCAGGTTGGGAGGAAACAGAACTGGACACAGTGCTCAAGTTGGGTCTGAAACAAAACTGGACACTTTGCTCAAGGTGGGTCTGAAACAGAACTGGACACAGTGCTCAAGGTGTGACTGAAACAGAACTGGACACATTGCTCAAGTCGAGAGGGAAACAGAACTGGACACAGTGCTCAAGTTGGGTCTGAAACAAAACTGGACACAGTGCTCAAGGTGGGTCTGAAACAGAACTGGACACAGTGCTCAAGGTGTGACTGAAACAGAACTGGACACAGTGCTCAAGGTGGTACTGAAACAGAAATGGATACAGTGCTCAAGTTGGGAGGGAAACAGAACTGGACACAGTGCTCAAGTTGGGAGGAAACAGAACTGGACACAGTGCACAAAGTGGGACTGAAACAAAACTGGACACAGTGCTCAAGTTGGGACTGAAACAGAAATGGACACACTGCTCAAGGTGGGACAGAAACAGAACTGGACACACTGCTCAAGTTGGGACAGAAACAGAACTGGACACAGTACTCAAGGTGGTACTGCAACAGAAATGGACACAGTGCTCAAGTTGGGAGGGAAACAGAACTGGACTCAGTGGTCAAGTTGGGTCTGAAACAGAACTGGACACAGTGCTCAAGGTGGGACTGAAACAGAACTGGACACAGGGCTCAAGGTGGGACTGAAACAGAACTAGACACAGTGCTCATGGTGGGACTGAAACAGAACTGGACACAGCACTTAAGGTGGGACTGAAACAGAAATGGACACAGTGCTCAAGGAGAGTCTGAAACAGAACTGGACACAGTGTTCAAGGTGGGACTGAAACAGAACTGGTCACAGTGCTCAAGGTAGGACTGAAACAGAACTGGACAGAGTGCTCAAGGTGCATCTGTAACAGAACTGGACACAGTGCTCAAGGTGGACTGAAACAGAAATGGACACAGTGCTCAAGGTGGACTGAAACAGAACTGGACACAGTGCTCAAGGTGGGACTGAAACAGAAACTGGACACAGTGCTCAAGGTGGGTCTGAAACAGAACTGGACACAGTGCTCATGGTGGGACTGAAACAGAAACTGGACACAGTGCTCAAGGTGGGTCTGAAACAGAACTGGACACAGTGTTCAAGGTGGGACTGAAACAGAACTGGACACAGTGCTCAAGGTGGGTCTGAAACAGAACTGGACACAGTGTTCAAGGTGGGACTGAAAACAGAACTGGACACAGTGCTCAAGGTGGGACTGAAACAGAACTGGACACTGTGCTCAAGGTGGGTCTGAAACAGAACTGGACACAGTGCTCAAGGTGGTCTGAAACAGCACTGGACACAGTGCTCAAGGTGGGACTGAAACAGAACTGGACACAGTGCTCATGGTGGGACTAAAACAACTGGACACAGTGCACAAGGTGGGACTGAAAAATAACTGGACACAGTTGTCAAGGTTAACCTGAAACAAAACTGGACACAGTGATCAAGGTTAGCCTGAAACAGATCTGGACACAGTGCTCAAGGTGGGACTGAAACAGCAATGGACACAGTGCTCAAGGTGGGGCTGAAACAGAACTGGTCACAGTGCTCAAGGTGGGACTAGAACAAAACTGGACACAGTGCTCAAGGTGGGTCTGAAACAGAGCTGGACACAGTGTTCACGGTAGGACTGAAACAGAAATGGACACAGTGTTCAAGTTTGGACTGAAACAGAACTGGACACAGTGCTCACGGTGGGACTGAAACAGAAATGTACACAGTACTCAAGGTGGGACTGAGACAGAAATGGACACAGTGCTTAAGGAGTGTCTGAAACAGAACTGGACACAGTGCTCAAGGAGCGTCTGAAACAGAACTGGACACAGTGTTCAAGGCAGGACTGAAACAGAACTGGATACAGTGTTCAAGGTTAACCTGAAACAAAACTGGACACAGTGATCAAGGTTAGCCTGAAACAGATCTGGACACAGTGCTCAAGGTGGGACTGAAACAGCAATGGACACAGTGCTCAAGGTGGGGCTGAAACAGAACTGGTCACAGTGCTCAAGGTGGGACTAGAACAAAACTGGACACAGTGCTCAAGGTGGGTCTGAAACAGAGCTGGACACAGTGTTCACGGTAGGACTGAAACAGAAATGGACACAGTGTTCAAGTTTGGACTGAAACAGAACTGGACACAGTGCTCACGGTGGGACTGAAACAGAAATGTACACAGTACTCAAGGTGGGACTGAGACAGAAATGGACACAGTGCTTAAGGAGTGTCTGAAACAGAACTGGACACAGTGCTCAAGGAGCGTCTGAAACAGAACTGGACACAGTGTTCAAGGCAGGACTGAAACAGAACTGGATACAGTGTTTCAGGTGGGACTGAAACAGAAGTGCACACAGTGCTCAAGGTGGGACTGAAACTGAACTGGACAAAGTGCTCAAGTTGTATTTGAAACAGAATTGGGCACAGTACTCAAGGTGGGACCGAAACTGAACTGGACTCAGTGCTCACGGTGAGACTAAAACTGAACTGGACACAGTGCTCAAGGTGGGACCTGAAACTGAACCGGACACAGTGCTCGTCGTGGGACTAAAACAAAACTGGACACAGTGCTCAAGGTGGGTCTGAAACAGAACTGGAAACAGTGCTCAAAGTGGGACTGAAATAGAACTGGACACAGTGCTCAAGGTGTGACTGAAACAGAACTGGACACAGTGCTCAAGTGGGACTGAAACTAAACTGGACACAGTGCTTAAGCTGGGACTGAAACAGAACTGGACACAGTGCATCAAAGTGGGGACTGAAACAGAACTGGACACAGTGCTAAGTTGGGACTGAAACAGAAATGGACACACTGCACAAAGTGGGACTGAAACAGAACTGGACACAGTGCTCAAGTTGGGACTGAAACAGAAATGGACACACTGCTCAAGGTGGGACCGAAACAGAACTGGACACACTGCTCAAGGTGGGACAGAAACAGAGCTGGACACAGTGCTCAAGGTGTGACTGAAACAGAATTGGACACAGTACTCAAGGTGGTACTGAAACAGAACTGGACACATTGCTCAAGTTGGGAGGGAAACAGAACTGGACACAGTGCTCAAGTTGGGTCTGAAACAAAACTGGACACAGTACTCAAAGGTGGGTCTGAAACAGAACTGGACACAGTGCTCAAGGTGGGACTGAAACAGAACTGGACAAAGTGCTCATGGTGGGACTGAAATAGAACTGGACACAGTGCTCACGGTGGGACTGGAACAGAACTGGACACAGCACTCAAGGTGGGACTGAAACAGAAATGGACACAGTGCTCAAGGAGCGTCTGAAACTGAACTGGACACAGTGTTCATGGTGGGACTGAAACAGAACTGGTCACAGTGCTCAAGGTAGGACTGAAACAGAACTGGACAGAGTGCTCAAGGTGCATCTGAAACAGAACTGGACACAGTGCTCAAGGTGGAACTGAAACAGCAATGGACACAGTGCTCAAGGTGGGTCTGACACAGAACTGGTCACAGTGCTCAAGGTGGGACTGCAACAAAACTGGACACAGTGGTCAAGGTGGGTCTGAAACAGAACTGGACACAGTGCTGAAGGTGGGACTGAAACAGAAATGGACACAGTGCTCAAGGAGCGTCTGAAACAGAACTGGACACAGTGTTCAAGGTGGGACTGGAACAGAACTGGACATAGTGCTCAAGTTGGGTCTGAAACAGAACTGGACAAAGTGATCAAGGTTGGAGTGAAACAGAACTGGACAGAGTGCTCAAGCTGGGACTGATACAGAACTGGATACTGTGCTCAAGGTGGGTGTGAAACAGAACTGGAGACAGTGCTGAAGGTGGGTCTGAAACAGCACTGCACAGTGCTCAAGGTGGGACTGAAACAGAACTGGACACAGTGCTCATGGTGGGACTAAAACAACTGGACACAGTGCACAAGGTGGGTCTGAAAAAGAACTGGACACAGTTGTCAAGGTTAGCCTGAAACAAAACTGGACACAGTGATCAAGGTTAGCCTGAAACAGAACTGGACACCGTGCTCAAGGTGGGACTGAAACAGCAATGGACACAGTGCTCAAGGTGGGTCTGAAACAGAACTGGTCACAGTGCTCAAGGTTTGACTAGAACAAAACTGGACACAGTGCTCAAGGTGGGTCTGAAACAGAGCTGGACACAGTGTTCACGGTAGGACTGAAACAGAAATGGACACAGTGCTCACGGTGGGACTGAAACAGAAATGTACACAGTACTCAAGGTGGGACTGAAACAGAAATGGACACAGTGCTGAAGGAGCGTCTGAAACAGAACTGGACACAGCGGTCAAAGAGCGTCTGAAACAGAACTGGACACCGTGTTCAAGGTAGGACTGAAACAGAACTGGATACAGTGTTTCAGGTGGGACTGAAACAGAAGTGCACACAATGCTCAAGGTGGGACTGAAACTGAACTGGACAAAGTGCTCAAGTTTTATCTGAAACAAAACTGGGCACAGTACTCAAGGTGGGACCGAAACTGAACTGGACTCAGTGCTCACGGTGAGACTAAAACTGAACTGGACACAGTGCTCAAGGTGGGACTGAAACAGAACCGGACACAGTGCTCGACGTGGGACAGAAACAGAACTGGACACAGTGCTCAAGGTGGGTCGGAAACAAAACTGGACACAGTGCTCAAAGTGGGACTGAAATAGAACTGGACACAGTGCTCAAGGTGTGACTGAAACAGAATTGGACACAGTGCTCAAGGTGGGACTGAAACAGAACTGGACACAGTGCTTAAGCTGGGACTGAAACAGAACTGGACACTGCACAAAGTGGGACTGAAACAGAACTGGACACAGTGCTCAAGTTGGGACTGAAAAAGAAATGGACACTGCTCAAGGTGGGACAGAAACAGAACTGGACACACTGCTCAAGGTGGGACAGAAACAGAACTGGACACAGTGATCAAGGTGTGACTGAAACAGAACTGGACACAGTACTCAAGGTGGTACTGAAACAGAAATGGACACAGTGCTCAAGTTGGGAGGGAAACAGAACTGGACTCAGTGGCCAAGTTGGGTCTGAAACAGAACTGGACACAGTGCTTAAGGTGGGACTGAAACAGAACTGGACACAGGGCTCAAGGTGGGACTGAAACAGAACTAGACACAGTGCTCATGGTGGGACTGAAACAGAACTGGACACAGCACTCAAGGTGGGACTGAAACAGAAATGGACACAGTGCTCAAGGAGAGTCTGAAACAGAACTGGACACAGTGTTCAAGGTGGGACTGAAACAGAACTGGTCACAGTGCTCAAGGTAGGACTGAAACAGAACTGGACAGAGTGCTCAAGGTGCATCTGAAACAGAACTGGACACAGTGCTCAAGGTGGAACTGAAACAGCAATGGACACAGTGCTCAAGGTGGGTCTGACACAGAACTGGTCACAGTGCTCAAGGTGGGACTGGAACAAAACTGGACACAGTGCTCAAGGTGGGTCTGAAACAGAACTGGACAAAGTGATCAAGGTAGGAGTGAAACAGAACTGGACAGAGTGCTCAAGCTGGGACTGATACAGAACTGGATACTGTGCTCAAGGTGGGTGTGAAACAGAACTGGACACAGTGCTGAAGGTGGGTCTGAAACAGCACTGCACAGTGCTCAAGGTGGGACTGAAACAGAACTGGACACAGTGCTCATGGTGGGACTAAAACAACTGGACACAGTGCACAAGGTGGGTCTGAAAAAGAACTGGACACAGTTGTCAAGGTTAGCCTGAAACAAAACTGGACACAGTGATCAAGGTTAGCCTGAAACAGAACTGGACACCGTGCTCAAGGTGGGACTGAAACAGCAATGGACACAGTACTCAAGGTGGGTCTGAAACAGAACTGGTCACAGTGCTCAAGGTTTGACTAGAACAAAACTGGACACAGTGCTCAAGGTGGGTCTGAAACAGAGCTGGACACGGTGTTCACGGTAGGACTGAAACAGAAATGGACACAGTGCTCACGGTGGGGACTGAAACAGAAATGTACACAGTACTCAAGGTGGGACTGAAACAGAAATGGACACAGTGCTGAAGGAGCGTCTGAAACAGAACTGGACACAGCGGTCAAAGAGCGTCTGAAACAGAACTGGACACCGTGTTCAAGGTAGGACTGAAACAGAACTTGATACAGTGTTTCAGGTGGGACTGAAACAGAAGTGCACACAGTGCTCAAGGTGGGACTGAAACTGAACTGGACAAAGTGCTCAAGTTTTATCTGAAACAAAACTGGGCACAGTACTCAAGGTGGGACCGAAACTGAACTGGACTCAGTGCTCACGGTGAGACTAAAACTGAACTGGACACAGTGCTCAAGGTGGGACTGAAACAGAACCGGACACAGTGCTCGACGTGGGACAGAAACAGAACTGGACACAGTGCTCAAGGTGGGTCGGAAACAAAACTGGACACAGTGCTCAAAGTGGGACTGAAATAGAACTGGACACAGTGCTCAAGGTGTGACTGAAACAGAATTGGACACAGTGCTCAAGGTGGGACTGAAACAGAACTGGACACAGTGCTTAAGCTGGGACTGAAACAGAACTGGACACTGCACAAAGTGGGACTGAAACAGAACCGGACACAGTGCTCAAGTTGGGACTGAAAAAGAAATGGACACACTGCTCAAGGTGGGTCAGAAACAGAACTGGACACACTGCTCAAGGTGGGACAGAAACAGAACTGGACACAGTGATCAAGGTGTGACTGAAACAGAACTGGACACAGTACTCAAGGTGGTACTGAAACAGAAATGGACACAGTGCTCAAGTTGGGAGGGAAACAGAACTGGACTCAGTGGCCAAGTTGGGTCTGAAACAGAACTGGACACAGTGCTCAAGTTGGGACTGAAACAGCAATGGACACAGTGCTCAAGGTGGGTCTGACACAGAACTGGTCACAGTGCTCAAGGTGGGACTGGAACAAAACTGGACACAGTGCTCAAGGTGGGTCTGAAACAGAACTGGACACAGTGCTGAAGGTGGGACTGAAACAGAAATGGACACAGTGCTCAAGGAGCGTCTGAAACAGAAATGGACACAGTGTTCAAGGTGGGAATGAAACAGAACTGGACATAGTGCTCAAGTTGGGTCTGAAACAGAACTGGACAAAGTGATCAAGGTAGGACTGAAACAGAACTGGACAGAGTGCTCAAGGTGGGACTGATACAGAACTGGATACTGTGCTCAAGGTGGGTTTGAAACAGAATTGGACACAGTGCTGAAGGTGGGTCTGAAACAGCACTGCACAGTGCTCAAGGTGGGACTGAAACAGAACTGGACACAGTGCTCACGGTGGGACTAAAACAACTGGACACAGTGCACAAGGTGGGACTGAAAAATAACTGGACACAGTTGTCAAGGTTAGCCTGAAACAAAACTGGACACAGTGATCAAGGTTAGCCTGAAACAGATCTGGACACAGTACTCAAGGTGGGACTGAGACAGAAATGGACACAGTGCTTAAGGAGTGTCTGAAACAGAACTGGACACAGTGCTCAAGGAGCGTCTGAAACAGAACTGGACACAGTGTTCAAGGCAGGACTGAAACAGAACTGGATACAGTGTTTCAGGTGAAACTGAAACAGAAGTGCACACAGTGCTCAAGGTGGGACTGAAACTGAACTGGACAAAGTGCTCAAGTTGTATCTGAAACAGAACTGGGCACAGTACTCAAGGTGGGAACGAAACTGAACTGGACTCAGTGCTCACGGTGAGACTAAAACTGAACTGGACACAGTGCTCAAGGTGGGACTGAAACAGAACCGGACACAGTGCTCGACGTGGGACAGAAACAAAACTGGACACAGTGCTCAAGGTGGGTCGGAAACAAAACTGGAAACAGTGCTCAAAGTGGGACTGAAATAGAACTGGACACAGTGCTCAAGGTGTGACTGAAACAGAATTGGACACAGTGCTCAAGGTGGGACTGAAACAAAACTGGACACAGTGCTTAAGCTGGGACTGAAACAGAACTGGACACAGTGCACAAAGTGGGACTGAAACAGAACTGGACACAGTGCTCAAGTTGGGACTGAAACAGAAATGGACACACTGCTCAAGGTGGGACAGAAACAGAACTGGACACACTGCTCAAGGTGGGACAGAAACAGAACTGGACACAGTGATCAAGGTGTGACTGAAACAGAATTGGACACAGTACTCAAGATAGGACTGAAACAGAACTGGACAAAGTGCTCAAGGTGCATCTGAAACAGAACTGGACACAGTGCTCAAGGTGGAACTGAAACAGCAATGGACACAGTGCTCAAGGTGGGTTTGACACAAAATTGGTCACAGTGCTCAAGGTGGGACTGGAACAAAACTGGACACAGTGCTCAAGGTTAGCCTGAAACAGATCTGGACACAGTGCTCAAGGTGGGACTGAAACAGCAATGGACACAGTGCTCAAGGTGGGTCTGAAACAGAACTGGTCACAGTGCTCAAGGTGGGACTAGAACAAAACTGGACACAGTGCTCAAGGTGGGTCTGAAACAGAGCTGGACACAGTGTTCACGGTAGGACTGAAACAGAAATGGACACAGTGTTCAAGTTTGGACAGAAGCAGAACTGAACACAGTGCTCACGGTGGGACTGAAACAGAAATGTACACAGTACTCAAGGTGGGACTGAAACAGAAATGGACACAGTGCTTAAGGAGCGTCTGAAACAGAACTGGACGCAGTGCTCAAGGAGCGTCTGAAACAGAACTGGACACAGTGTTCAAGGCAGGACTGAAACAGAACTGGATACAGTGTTTCAGGTGAAACTGAAACAGAAGTGCACACAGTGCTCAAGGTGGGACTGAAACTGAACTGGACAAAGTGCTCAAGTTGTATCTGAAACAGAACTGGGCACAGTACTCAAGGTGGGACCGAAACTGAACTGGACTCAGTGCTCACGGTGAGACTAAAACTGAACTGGACACAGTGCTCAAGGTGGGACTGAAACAGAACCGGACACAGTGCTCGAAGTGGGACAGAAACAGAACTGGACACAGTGCTCAAGGTGGGTCGGAAACAAAACTGGACACAGTGCTCAAAGTGGGACTGAAATAGAACTGGACACAGTGCTCAAGGTGTGACTGAAACAGAATTGGACACAGTGTTCAAGGTGGGACTGAAACAAAACTGGACACAGTGCTTAAGCTGGGACTGAAACAGAACTGGACACAGTGCACAAAGTGGGACCGAAACAGAACTGGACACAGTGCTCAAGTTGGGACTGAAACAGAAATGGACACACTGCTCAAGGTGGGACAGAAACAGAACTGGACACACTGCTCAAGGTGGGACAGAAACAGAACTGGACACAGTGATCAAGGTGTGACTGAAACAGAATTGGACACAGTACTCAAGGTGGTACTGAAACAGAAATGGACACAGTGCTCTAGTTGGGAGGGAAACAGAACTGGACACAGTGCTCAAGGTGGGTCTGAAACAGAACTGGACACAGTGCTCAAGGTGGGACTGAAACAGAACTGGACACATTGCTCAAGTTGGGAGGGAAACAGAACTGGACACAGTGCTCAAGTTGGGTCTGAAACAAAACTGGACACAGTGCTCAAGGTGGGTCTGAAACAGAACTGGACACGGTGCTCAAGGTGCGACTGAAACAGAACTGGACAAATTGCTCATGGTGGGACTGAAACAGAACTGGACACAGTGCTCACGGTGGGACTGAAACAGAACTGGACACAGCACTCAAGGTGGGACTGAAACAGAAATGGACACAGTGCTCAAGGTGGGACTGAAACAGCAATGGACACAGTGCTCAAGGTGGGTCTGAAACAGAACTGGTCACAGTGCTCAAGCTGGGACTAGAACAAAACTGGACACAGTGCTCAAGGTGGGTCTGGAACAGAGCTGGACACAGTGTTCACGGTAGGACTGAAACAGAAATGGACACAGTGTTCAAGTTTGGACTGAAACAGAACTGGACACAGTGCTCACGGTGGGACTGAAACAGAAATGTACACAGTACTCAAGGTGGGACTGAGACAGAAATGGACACAGTGCTTAAGGAGTGTCTGAAACAGAACTGGACACAGTGCTCAAGGAGCGTCTGAAACAGAACTGGACACAGTGTTCAAGGCAGGACTGAAACAGAACTGGATACAGTGTTTCAGGTGAAACTGAAACAGAAGTGCACACAGTGCTCAAGGTGGGACTGAAACTGAACTGGACAAAGTGCTCAAGTTGTATCTGAAACAGAACTGGGCACAGTACTCAAGGTGGGACCGAAACTGAACTGGACTCAGTGCTCACGGTGAGACTAAAACTGAACTGGACACAGTGCTCAAGGTGGGACTGAAACAGAACCGGACACAGTGCTCGACGTGGGACAGAAACAAAACTGGACACAGTGCTCAAGGTGGGTCGGAAACAAAACTGGAAACAGTGCTCAAAGTGGGACTGAAATAGAACTGGACACAGTGCTCAAGGTGTGACTGAAACAGAATTGGACACAGTGCTCAAGGTGGGACTGAAACAAAACTGGACACAGTGCTTAAGCTGGGACTGAAACAGAACTGGACACAGTGCACAAAGTGGGACTGAAACAGAACTGGACACAGTGCTCAAGTTGGGACTGAAACAGAAATGGACACACTGCTCAAGGTGGGACAGAAACAGAACTGGACACACTGCTCAAGGTGGGACAGAAACAGAACTGGACACAGTAATCAAGGTGTGACTGAAACAGAATTGGACACAGTACTCAAGATAGGACTGAAACAGAACTGGACACAGTGCTCAAGGTGCATCTGAAACAGAACTGGACACAGTGCTCAAGGTGGAACTGAAACAGCAATGGACACAGTGCTCAAGGTGGGTTTGACACAAAATTGGTCACAGTGCTCAAGGTGGGACTGGAACAAAACTGGACACAGTGCTCAAGGTTAGCCTGAAACAGATCTGGACACAGTGCTCAAGGTGGGACTGAAACAGCAATGGACACAGTGCTCAAGGTGGGTCTGAAACAGAACTGGTCACAGTGCTCAAGGTGGGACTAGAACAAAACTGGACACAGTGCTCAAGGTGGGTCTGAAACAGAGCTGGACACAGTGTTCACGGTAGGACTGAAACAGAAATGGACACAGTGTTCAAGTTTGGACAGAAGCAGAACTGAACACAGTGCTCACGGTGGGACTGAAACAGAAATGTACACAGTACTCAAGGTGGGACTGAAACAGAAATGGACACAGTGCTTAAGGAGCGTCTGAAACAGAACTGGACGCAGTGCTCAAGGAGCGTCTGAAACAGAACTGGACACAGTGTTCAAGGCAGGACTGAAACAGAACTGGATACAGTGTTTCAGGTGTAACTGAAACAGAAGTGCACACAGTGCTCAAGGTGGGACTGAAACTGAACTGGACAAAGTGCTCAAGTTGTATCTGAAACAGAACTGGGCACAGTACTCAAGGTGGGACCGAAACTGAACTGGACTCAGTGCTCACGGTGAGACTAAAACTGAACTGGACACAGTGCTCAAGGTGGGACTGAAACAGAACCGGACACAGTGCTCGACGTGGGACAGAAACAGAACTGGACACAGTGCTCAAGGTGGGTCGGAAACAAAACTGGACACAGTGCTCAAAGTGGGACTGAAATAGAACTGGACACAGTGCTCAAGGTGTGACTGAAACAGAATTGGACACAGTGTTCAAGGTGGGACTGAAACAAAACTGGACACAGTGCTTAAGCTGGGACTGAAACAGAACTGGACACAGTGCACAAAGTGGGACTGAAACAGAACTGGACACAGTGCTCAAGTTGGGACTGAAACAGAAATGGACACACTGCTCAAGGTGGGACAGAAACAGAACTGGACACTCTGCTCAAGGTGGGACAGAAACAGAACTGGACACAGTGATCAAGGTGTGACTGAAACAGAATTGGACACAGTACTCAAGGTGGTACTGAAACAGAAATGGACACAGTGCTCTAGTTGGGAGGGAAACAGAACTGGACACAGTGCTCAAGGTGGGTCTGAAACAGAACTGGACACAGTGCTCAAGGTGGGACTGAAACAGAACTGGACACATTGCTCAAGTTGGGAGGGAAACAGAACTGGACACAGTGCTCAAGTTGGGTCTGAAACAAAACTGGACACAGTGCTCAAGGTGGGTCTGAAACAGAACTGGACACGGTGCTCAAGGTGCGACTGAAACAGAACTGGACAAATTGCTCATGGTGGGACTGAAACAGAACTGGACACAGTGCTCACGGTGGGACTGAAACAGAACTGGACACAGCACTCAAGGTGGGACTGAAACAGAAATGGACACAGTGCTCAAGGAGCGTCTGAAACAGAACTGGACACAGTGTTCAAGGTGGGACTGAAACAGAACTGGTCACAGTGCTCAAGGTAGGACTGAAACAGAACTGGACAGAGTGCTCAAGGTGCATCTGAAACAGAACTGGACACAGTGCTCAAGGTGGAACTGAAACAGCAATGGACACAGTGCTCAAGGTGGGTCTGACACAGAACTGGTCACAGTGCTCAAGGTGGGACTGGAACAAAACTGGACACAGTGCTCAAGGTGGGTCTGAAACTGAACTGAACACAGTGCTGAAGGTGGGACTGAAACAGAAATGGACACAGTGCTCAAGGAGCGTCTGAAACAGAACTGGACACAGTGTTCAAGGTGGGACTGAAACAGAACTGGACAAAGTGATCAAGGTAGGACTGAAACAGAACTGGACAGAGTGGTCAAGGTGGGACTGATACAGAACTGGATACTGTGCTCAAGGTGGGTCTGAAACAGAACTTGACAGTGCTGAAGGTGGGTCTGAACCAGCACTGCACAGTGCTCAAGGTGGGTCTGAAACAGAACTGGACACAGTGTTTCAGGTGGGACAGAAACAGAAGTGGACACAGTGCTCAAGTGGGACTGAAACAGCACTGGACACAGTGCTCAAGTTGGATCTGAAACAGAACTGGGCACAGTACTCAAGTTGGGACCGAAACTGAACTGGACTCAGTGCTCAACGTAGGACAGCGAGTGGACTGGACACAGTGCCCAAGGTGGGACTGAAACAGAAGTGGACACAGTGCTCAAGGAGGGTCTGAAACAGAACTGGACACAGTGCTCACGGTGGGTCTGAAACAGAAGTGGACACAGTGCTCAAGGTGGGACTGAAACAGAACTGGACACAGTGCTCAAGGTGGGACTGAAACAGAACTGGACACAGTGCTTAAGCTGGGACTGAAACAGAACTGGACACAGTGCTCAAAGTGGGACTGAAATAGAACTGGACACAGTACTCAAGGTGGGACTGAAACAGAACTGGTCACAGTGCTCAAGGTGGGACTGAAACAGAACTGGACACAGTGCTCGACGTGGGACAGAAAGAGGACTGGACACAGTGCCCTAGGTGGGACTGAAACAGAAGTGGACACAGTGATCAACGTGGGACTGAAACGGAACTAGAGACAGTGCTCAAGGAGGGTCTGCAACAGAACAGGGCACAGTGCTCACGGTGGGTCTGAAATTGAACTGGACACAGTGCTCAAGTTGGGTCTGAAACAGAACTGGACACAGTGTTCAAGGTAGGACTGAAACAGAACTGGTCACAGTGTTCAGGGTGGAATTGAAGGAGAACTGGACACAGTGCTCAAGGTGGGACTGAAACAGAACTGCACACAGTGCTTAAGTTGGGACTGAAACAGAACTGGACACAGTGCTCAAGTTGGGACTGAAACAGAACTCGACACAGTGCTCAAGGTGGGTCGGAAACAAAACTGGACACAGTGCTCAAAGTGGGACTGAAATAGAACTGGACACAGTACTCAAGGTGGGATTGAAACAGAACTAGACACAGTGCTTACGATGGGACTGAAACACAACAGGACACAGTGCTCAAGGTGGGACTGAAACAGAACTGGACACAGTGCTTAAGCTAGGACTGAAACAGAACTGGACACAGTGCTCAAAGTGGGACTGAAACAGAACTGGACATAGTGTTCAAGTTGGGTCTGAAACAGAACTGGACAAAGTGATCAAGGTAGGACTGAAACAGAACTGGACAGAGTGGTCAAGGTGGGACTGATACAGAACTGGATACTGTGCTCAAGGTGGGTCTGAAACAGAACTGGACAGTGCTGAAGGTGGGTCTGAACCAGCACTGCACAGTGCTCAAGGTGGGTCTGAAACAGACCTGGACACAGTGTTTCAGGTGGGACAGAAACAGAAGTGGACACAGTGCTCAAGTGGGACTGAAACAGCACTGGACACAGTGCTCAAGTTGGATCTGAAACAGAGCTGGGCACAGTACTCAAGGTGGGACCGAAACTGAACTGGACTCAGTGCTCAACGTAGGACAGCGAGAGGACTGGACACAGTGCCCAAGGTGGGACTGAAACAGAAGTGGACACAGTGCTCAAGGAGGGTCTGAAACAGAACTGGACACAGTGCTCACGGTGGGTCTGAAACAGAAGTGGACACAGTGCTCAAGGTGGGACTGAAACAGAACTGGACACAGTGCTCAAGGTGGGACTGAAACAGAACTGGACACAGTGCTCAAGGTGGCACTAAAACAACTGGACACAGTGCACAAGGTGGGACTGAAAAAGAACTGGACACAGTTGTCAAGGTTAGCCTGAAAGCAAACTGGACACAGTGATCAAGGTTAGCCTGAAACAGAACTGGACACAGTGCTCAACGTGGGACTGAAACAGCAATGGACACAGTGCTCAAGGTGGGTCTGAAACAGAACTGGTCACAGTGCCCAAGATGGGACTAGAACAAAACTGGACACAGTGCTCAAGGTGGGACTGAAACAGAGCTGGACACAGTGTTCAAGATAGGACTGAAACAGAAATGGACACAGTGTTCAAGTTTGGACTGAAACAGAACTGGACACAGTGCTCAAGGTGGGTCTGAAACAGAACTGGACATGGTGCTCAAGGTGGGACTGAAACAGAACTGGACAATGTGCTCATGGTGGGACTGAAACAGAACTGGACACAGTGCTCTCCGTGGGACTGAAACAGAACTGGACACAGTGCTCACCGTGGGACTGAAACAGAAATGGACACAGTACTCAAGGTGGGACTGAAACAGAAATGGACGCAGTGCTCAAGGAGCGTCTAAAACTGAACTGGACACAGTGTTCAAGGTGGGACTGAAACAGAACTGGACATAGTGCTCAAGGTGGGTCTGAAACAAAATTGGACTAAGTGTTCAAGGTAGGACTGAAACAGAACTGGATACAGTGTTTCAGGTGGGACTGAAACAGAAGTGCACACAGTGCTCAAGGTGGGTCTGAAACTGAAATGGACAAAGTGCTCAAGTTGTATCTGAAACAGAACTGGGCACAGTACTCAAGGTGGGACCGAAACTAAACTGGACTCAGTGCTCACGGTGAGACTAAAACTGAACTGGACACAGTGCTCAAGGTGGGACTGAAACAGAGCCGGACACAGTGCTCGACGTGGTACCGAAACAGAACTGGACACAGTGCTCAAGGAGGGTCTGAAACAGAACTGGGCACAGTACTCACGGTGGGTCTGAAACGGAGCTGGACACAGTGCTGAAGTTGGGTCTGAAACAGAACTGGTCACTGTGTTCAGGGTGGGATTGAAAGAGAACTGGACACAGTGCTCAAGGTGGGACTGAAACAGAACTGCACACAGTGCTCAGGTTGGGACTGAAACAGAACGGGACACAGTGCTCAAGTTGGGACTGAAACAGAACTGGACACAGTGCTCAAGTTGGGACTGAAACAGAACTGGACACAGTGCTCAAGTGGGACAGAGACAGAACTGGACACAGTGCTTACCCTGGGACTGAAACAGAACTGGACACAGTGCTCAAAGTGGGACTGAAACAGAACTGGACACAGTGCTCAAGTTGGAACTGAAACAGAACTGGAAACACTGCTCAAGGTGGGACAGAGACAGAACTGGACACAGTGCTCAAGGTGGGTCTGAAACAGAACTGGACACAGTGCTCAAGGTGTGACTGAAACAGAATTGGACACAGTGTTCAAGGTGGGACTGAAACAAAACTGGACACAGTGCTCAAGGTGGGACTGAAACAGAGCCGGACACAGTGCTCGACGTGGTACCGAAACAGAACTGGACACAGTGCTCAAGGAGGGTCTGAAACAGAACTGGGCACAGTACTCACGGTGGGTCTGAAACGGAGCTGGACACAGTGCTGAAGTTGGGTCTGAAACAGAACTGGTCACTGTGTTCAGGGTGGGATTGAAAGAGAACTGGACACAGTGCTCAAGGTGGGACTGAAACAGAACTGCACACAGTGCTCAGGTTGGGACTGAAACAGAACGGGACACAGTGCTCAAGTTGGGACTGAAACAGAACTGGACACAGTGCTCAAGTTGGGACTGAAACAGAACTGGACACAGTGCTCAAGTGGGACAGAGACAGAACTGGACACAGTGCTTACCCTGGGACTGAAACAGAACTGGACACAGTGCTCAAAGTGGGACTGAAACAGAACTGGACACAGTGCTCAAGTTGGAACTGAAACAGAACTGGAAACACTGCTCAAGGTGGGACAGAGACAGAACTGGACACAGTGCTCAAGGTGGGTCTGAAACAGAACTGGACACAGTGCTCAAGGTGGGACTGAAACAGAAGTAGACACAGTGCTCACTGTGGGACTGAAACAGAAAAGGACACAGTGCTCATGGAGCATCTGAAACAGAACTAGACACAGTGTTCAAGGTGGGACTGAAACAGAAATGGACACAGTGCTCAAGTTGGGAGGGAAGCAGAACTGGACACAGTGCTCAAGCTGGGTCTGAAACAAAACTGGACACAGTGCTCAAGGTGGGTCTGAAACAGAACTGGTCACAGTGCTCAAGGTGGGACTGAAACAGAACTGCACACAGTGGTTAAGATGGGACTGAAACAGAACTGGACACAGTGCTCAAGGTAGGACTGAAACAGAACTGGACACAGGGCTCAAGGTGGGACTGAAACAGAACTAGACACAGTGCTCACGGTGGGACTGAAACAGAAAAGGACACAGTGCTCATGGAGCGTCTGAAACAGAACTAGACACAGTGTTCAAGGTGGGACTGAAACCGAACTGGTCACAGTCTTCAAGGTGGGACTGGAACAAAACTGGACACAGTGCTCAAGGTGAGTCTGAAACAGAACTGGACACAGTGTTCAAGGTGGGTCTGACACAGAACTGGTCAAAGTGCTTAAGGTGGGACTGGAACAGAACTGGACACAGTGCTCAAAGTGGGACTGAAACAGAAGTGCACACAGTGCTCAAGGTGGGACTGAAACTGAACTGGACACACTGCTCAATGTGGGGCAGAAACAGAACTGGACACAGTGCTCAAGGTGTGACTGAAACAGAACTGGTCACAGTACTCAAGGTGGTACTGAAACAGAAATGGACACAGTGCTCAAGTTGGGAGGGAAACAGAACTGGACACAGTGCTCAAGTTGGGAGGGAAACAGAACTGGACACATTGCTCAAGTTGGGTCTGAAACAAAACTGGACACAGTGCTCAAGGTGGGTCTGAAACAGAACTGGACACAGTGCTCAAGGTGGGACTGAAACAGAACTGGACACAGGGCTCAAGGTGGGACCGAAACAGAAATAGACACAGTGCTCACGGTGGGATGGAAACAGAACTGGACACAGCACTCAAGCTGGGACTGAAACGTATATGGACACAGTGCTCAAGGTGAGTCTGAAACAGAACTGGACACAGTGTTCAAGGTGGGTCTGACACAGAACTGGTCACAGTGCTCAAGGTGGGACTGGAACAGAAGTGGACACAGTGCTCAAGGTGGGACTGAAACAGAACTGGACACAGTGCTCACGGTGGGACTAAAACAACTGGACACAGTGCACAAGGTGGGACTGAAAATGAACTGGACACAGTTGTCAAGGTTAGCCTGAAACAGAACTGGACACAGTGATCAAGGTTAGCCTGAAACAGAACTGGACACAGTGCTCAAGGTGGGACTGAAACAGCAATGGACACAGTGCTCAAGGTGGGACTGAAACAGAAATGGACACAGTGCTAAAGCTGGGACTGAAACAGAACTGGACACAGTGCTCAAGTTGGGACTGAAACAGAACAGGACACACTGCTCAAGGTGGGACAGAGACAGAAGTGGAAACACTGCTCAAGGTGGGACAGAAACAAAACTGGACACAGTGATCACGGTGTGACTGAAACAGAACTGGCACAGTACTCAAGGTGGTACTGAAACAGAAATGGACACAGTGCTCAAGTTGGGAGGGAAACAGAAATGGACACAGTGCTAAAGTTGGGTCTGAAACAAAACTGGACACAGTGCTCAAGGTGGGTCTGAAACAGAACTGGACACAGTGCTCAAGGTGGGACTGAAACCGAACTGGACACAGTGCTCAAGTTGGGACTGAAACAGAACTGGACACACTGCTCAAGGTGGGACAGAGACAGAAGTGGAAACACTGCTCAAGGTGGGACAGAAACAGAACTGGACACAGTGCTCAAGGTTTGACTGAAACTGAACTGGACACCGTACTCAAGGTGGTACTGAAACAGAAATGGACACAGTGCTCAAGTTGGGAGGGAAACAGAAATGGACACAGTGCTAAAGCTGGGTCTGAAACAAAACTGGACACAGTGCTCAAGGTGGGTCTGAAACAGAACTGGACACAGTGCTCAAGGTGGGACTGAAACAGAACTGGACACAGGTCTCAAGGTGGTTTGAAACAGAACTAGACACAGTGCTCACGGTAGGACTGAAACAGAAACGGACACAGTGCTCATGGTGCTTCTGAAACAGAACTAGACACAGTGTTCAAGGTGGGACTGAAACAGAACTGGTCACAGTGCTCAAGGTGGGACTGGAACAAAACTGGACACAGTGCTCAAGGGAGTCTGAAACAGAACTGGACACAGTGTTCAAGGTGGGTCTGACACAGAACTGGTCACAGTGCTCAAGGTGGGACTGGAACAAAACTGGACACAGTGCTCAAGGTGCGTCTGAAACAGAACTGGACACAGTGCTCAAGTTGGGTCTGAAACAGAACTGAACACAGTGTTCAAGGTAGGACTGAAACAGAACTGGTCACAGTGTTCATGGTGGGATTGAAAGAGAACTGGTCACAGTGCTCAAGGTGGGACTGAAACAGAACTGCACACAGTGCTTAAGTTGGGACTGAAACAGAACTGGACACAGTGCTCAAGTTGGGACTGAAACAGAAGTGGACACAGTGCTCAAGTTGGGACTGAAACAGAACTCCACAGTGCTCAAGGTGGGTCGGAAACAAAATTGGACACAGTGCTCAAAGTGGGACTGAAATAGAATTAGACACAGTGCTCACGGTGGGACGGAAACAGAACTGGACACAGCACTCAAGGTGGGACTGAAACATAAATGGACACCGTGCTCAAGGTGAGTCTGAAACAGAACTGGACACAGTGTTCAAGGAGGGTCTGACACAGAACTGGTCACAGTGCTCAAGGTGGGACTGGAACAGAACTGGACACAGTGCTCACGGTGGGACTAAAACAACTGGACACAGTGCACAAGGTGGGACTGAAACAGAAATGGACACAGTGCTTAAGCTGGGACTGAAACAGAACTGGACACAGTGCTCAAGTTGGGACTGAAACAGAACAGGACACACTGCTCATGGTGGGACAGAGACAGAAGTGGAAACACTGCTCAAGGTGGGACAGAAACAGAACTGGACACAGGGCTTAAGGTGGGACTGAAACAGAACTAGACACAGTGCTCACGGTGGGACGGAACCAGAACTGGACACAGCACTCAAGGTGGGACTGAAACATAAATGGACACCGTGCTCAAGGAGAGTCTGAAACAGAACTGGACACAGTGTTCAAGGTGGGTCTGACACAGAACTGGTCACAGTGCTCAAGGTGGGACTGGAACAGAACTGGCCACAGTGCTCAAGGTGTGACTGAAACAGAACTGGACACAGTGCTCACGGTGGGACTAAAACAACTGGACACAGTGCACAAGGTGGGACTGAAAAAGAACTGGACACAGTGCTCAAGGTGGGACTGAAACAGCAATGGACACAATGCTCAAGGTGGGACTGAAACAGAAATGGACACAGTGCTTAAGCTGGGACTGAAACAGAACTGGACACAGTGCTCAAGTTGGGACTGAAACAGAACAGGACACACTGCTCATGGTGGGACAGAGACAGAAGTGGAAACACTGCTCAAGCTGGGACAGAAACAGAACTGGACACAGTGCTCAAGGTGTGACTGAAACAGAAATGGACACAGTGCTCAAGTTGGGAGGGAAACAGAAATGGATACAGTGTTTCAGGTGGGACTGAAACAGAAGTGCACACAGTGCTCAAGGTGGGACTGAAACTGAAATGGACAAAGTGCTCAAGTTGTATCTGAAACAGAACTGGGCACAGTACTCAAGGTGGGACCGAAACTAAACTGGACTCTATGCTTACGGTGAGACTAAAACTGAACTGGACACAGTGCTCAAGGTGGGACTGAAACAGATCCGGACACAGTGCTCGACGTGGGACCGAAACAGAACTGGACACAGTGCTCAAGGAGGGTCTGAAACATAACTGGACACAGTGCTCAAGGTGGGACTTTAACAGAACTGGACACAGGGCTCAAGGTGGGACTGAAACAGAAATGGACACAGTGCTCAAGGTGGGACTGAAACAGAACTAGACACAGTGCTCAAGTTGGGACTGAAACAGAACTGGACACACTGCTCAAGGTGGGACAGAGACAGAAGTGGAAACACTGCTCAAGGTGGGACAGAAACAGAACTGGACACAGTGCTCAAGGTGTGACTGAAACAGAACTGGACACAGTACTCAAGGTGGTACTGAAACAGAAATGGACACAGTGCTCAAGTTGTGAGGGAAACAGAAATGGACACTGTGCTAAAGCTGGGTCTGAAACAAAACTGGACACAGTGCTCAAGGTGGGTCTGAAACAGAACTGGACACAGTGCTCAAGGTGGGACTGAAACTGAACTGGACACACTGCTCAAGGTGGGGCAGAAACAGAACTGGACACAGTGCTCAAGGTGTGACTGAAACAGAACTTGACACAGTACTCAAGGTGGTACTGAAACAGAAATGGACACAGTGCTCAAGTTGGGAGGGAAACAGAACTGGACACAGTGCTCAAGTTGGGAGGGAAACAGAACTGGTCACAGTGCTCAAGTTGGGTCTGAAACAAAACTGGACACAGTGCTCAAGGTGGGTCTGAAGCAGAACTGGACACAGTGCTCAAGGTGGGACTGAAACAGAACTGGACACAGGGCTCAAGGTGGGACCGAAACAGAAATAGACACAGTGCTCACGGTGGGACGGAAACAGAACTGGACACAGCACTCAAGCTGGGACTGAAACATAAATGGACACAGTGCTCAAGGTGAGTCTGAAACAGAACTGGACACAGTGTTCAAGGTGGGTCTGACACAGAACTGGTCACAGTGCTCAAGGTGGGACTGGAACAGAACTGGACACAGTGCTCAAGGTGGGACTGAAACAGAACTGGACACAGTGCTCACGGTGGGACTAAAACAACTGGACACAGTGCACAAGGTGGGACTGAAAAAGAACTGGACACAGTTGTCAAGGTTTGCCTGAAACAAAACTGGACACAGTGATCAAGGTTAGCCTGAAACAGAACTGGACACAGTGCTCAAGTTGGGACTGAAACAGCAATGGACACAGTGCTCAAGGTGGGACTGAAACAGAAATGGACACAGTGCTTAAGCTGGGACTGAAACAGAACTGGACACAGTGCTCAAGTTGGGACTGAAACAGAACTGTACACACTGCTCAAGGTGGGCCAGAGACAGAAGTGGAAACACTGCTCAAGGTGGGACAGAAACAGAACTGGACACAGTGCTCAAGGTGTGACTGAAACAGAACTGGACACAGTACTCAAGGTGGTACTGAAACAGAAATGGACACATTGCTCAAGTTGGGAGGGAAACAGAAATATACACAGTGCTAAAGCTGGGTCTGAAACAAAACTGGACACAGTGCTCAAGGTGGGTCTGAAACAGAACTGGAAACAGTGCTCAAGGTGGGACTGAAACAGAACTGGACACAGTGCTCAAGTTGGGACTGAAACAGAACTGGACACACTGCTCAAGGTGGGACAGAGACAGAAGTGGAAACACTGCTCAAGGTGGGACAGAAACAGAACTGGACACATTGCTCAAGGTGTGACTGAAACAGAACTGGACACAGTACTCAAGGTGGTACTGAAACAGAAATGGACACAGTGCTCAAGTTGGGAGGGAAACAGAAATGGACACAGTGCTAAAGCCGGGTCTGAAACAAATCTGGACACAGTGCTCAAGGTGGGTCTGAAACAGAACTGGACACAGTGCTCAAGGTGGGACTGAAACAGAACTGGACACAGGGCTCAAGGTGGGACTGAAACAGAACTGGACACAGTGCTCACGGTGGGACTGTAACAGAAAAGGACACAGTGCTCATGGAGCGTCTGAAACAGAACTAGACACGGTGTTCAAGGTGGGACTGAAAAAGAACTGGTCACAGTGCTCAAGGTGGGACTGGAACAAAACTGGACACAGTGCTCAAGGTGAGTCTGAAACAGAACTGGACACACTGCTCAAGGTGGGACTGAAACAGAACTGGACACAGTGCTGAAGGTGGGACTGAAACAGAACTGGACACAGTGCTCAAGGTTGGTCTGAAACAGAACTGGACACAATGATTAAGGTGGGACTGAAACAGATCTGGAAACAGTACTCAAGGTGGGATTGTAACAGAACTGGAAACAGTGCTCAGTGTGGGAATGAAACAGAACTGGACACAGTGCTCAAGGTGGGACTGAAACAGCAATGGACACAGTGCTCAAGGTGGGTCTGAAACAGAACTGGTCACAGTGCCCAAGGTGGGACTAGAAAAAAACTGGACACAGTGCTCAAGGTGGGACTGAAACAGAGCTGGACACAGTGTTCAAGATAGGACTGAAACAGAAATGGACACAGTGTTCAAGTTTGGACTGAAACAGAACTGGACACAGTGCTCAAGGTGGGTCTGAAACAGAACTGGACACAGTGCTCAAGGTTGGACTGAAACAGAACTGGACACAGTGTTCAAGGTGGGACTGAAACTGAACTGGACATAGTGCTCAAGTTAGGTCTGAAACAAAATTGGCCAAAGTGTTCAAGGTAGGACTGAAACAGTACTGGATACAGTGTTTCAGGTGGGACTGAAACAGAAGTGCACACAGTGCTCAAGGTGGGACTGAAACTGAACTGGACAAAGTGCTCAAGTTGTATCTGAAACAGAACTGGGCACAGTACTCAAGGTGGGACCGAAACTGAACTGGACTCAGTGCTCAAGGTGGGAATGAAACAGAACTGGACATACTGCTCGAGGTGGGACTGAAAAAGAACTGGACACAGTGCTCAAGGTGGAACTGAAACAGAAGTGGACACAGTGCTCAAGGTGGGACTGAAACAATTGGACACAGTGATTAAGTTGGGACTGAAACAGAACTGGACACAGTTCTCAAGGTGGGACTGAAACAATTCGACACAGTGTTTAATGTGGGACTGAACCAGAACTGGAAACAGTGCTCAAGGTGGGACTGAAACAGAACTGGACACATTGCTCAAGGTGGGACTGAAACAGAACTGGACACATTGCTCAAGGTGGGTCTGAAACAGAACTGGACACAGTGCTCAAGGTGCGACTGGAATTAAACTGGACAGTGCTCAAGGTTGGTCTGAAACGGAACTGGACACAATGTTTATGGTGGGACTGAATCAGACCTGAACACAGTTCTCAAGGTGGGAGTGAAACAGAATTGGAGTCTGTGCTCAAGGTAGGACTGATACAGAACTGGACACCGTGCTCGAGCTGGGATCAAAACAGAACTGGACACAGTGCTTGAGGTGGGACTGAAACATAACTGGACACAGTGTTTAATGTGGGTTTGAAACAGAACTGGACACAGTGCTCAAGTTGGGTCTGAAACAGAACTGGAAACAGTGCTAAAGTTGGGTCTGAAACAGAACTGCACACAGTGCTGCTGTTGGAACTGACACAGAACTGGACACAGTGCTCAAGGTGGGACTGAAACAGAATTGGACACTGTGCTCAAGGTGGGACTGATACAGAATTGGACACTGTGCTCAAGGTGGGACTGATACAGAACTGGACACAGTGCTCAAGTTGGATCTGAAACAGAACTGGGCACAGTACTCAAGTTGGGACTGAAACTGATCTGGACTCAGTGCTCACGGTTGGACTGAAACTGAACTGGACTCAGTGCTCGAGGTGGGACTGATACTGAACTGGACTCAGTGCTCGAGGTGGGATCAAAACAGAACTGGACAGAGTGCTCAATTTGGGTCTGAAACAGAACTGGACAGAGTGCTAAAGTTGAGTCTGAAACAGAACTGTACACAGTGAACCTGGTGGAACTGACACAGATCTGGACACAGTGCTCAAGGTGGGACTGAAACAGAACTGGACACAGTTCTCAAGGTGGGACTGAAACAGAATTAGACACTGTTCTCAAGGTGGGACTGATACAGAACTGGACACAGTGCTCAAGTTGGATCTGACACAGAACTGGGCACAGTACTCAAGTTGGGAATGAAACTGATCTGGACTCAGTGCTCACGGTTGGACTGAAATAGAACTGGACATTGTGCTCAAGGTTAGACTGATACAGAACTGGACACAGTGCTCAAGGTGGGACTGGAACAAAACTGGACACAGTTCTCAAGGTTGGTCTGAAAGAGAGCTGGACACAATGTTTCAGATGGGAATGAAACAGAACTGGACACAGTGCTCAAGGTGGGACTGAATCAGAATTGGACACTGTGCTCAAGGTGGGACTGATACAGAACTGGACACAGTGCTCAAGTTGGATCTGAAACAGAACTGGGCACAGTGCTCAAGGTGGGATTGAAACAGAACTGGACACAATGCTGAAGGTGGGACTGAAACTGAACTGGACTCAGTGCTCAAGTTGGATCTGAAACAGAACTGGGCACAGTGCTCAAGGTGGGATTGAAACAGAACTGGACACAATGCTGAAGGTGGGACTGAAACTGAACTGGACTCAGTGCTCAACTTGGGATCAAAACAGAACTGGAAACAGTGCTCGAGGTGGGACTGTACCCTAACTGGCACAGTGTTTAATGTGGGTCTGAAACAGAACTGGACACAGTGCTCGTGGTGGAACTGACACAGAACTGGACACCGTGCTCAAGGTGGGACTGAAACAGAACTGGACACATTGCTCAAGGTGGGACTGAAACAGAATTGGACACTGTGCTCAAGGTGGGTCTGAAACAGAACTGGACACAGTGCTCAAGGTGTGACTGAAACAGAACTGGACACAGTGCTCAAGGTGGTACTGAAACAGAAATGGATACAGTGCTCAAGTTGGGAGGGAAACAGAACTGGACACAGTGCTCAAGTTGGGAGGGAAACAAAACTGGACACAGTACTCAATGTGGGTCTGAAACAGAACTGGACACAGTGCTCAAGGTGGGACTGAAACAGAACTGGACACAGGGCTCAAGGTGGGTCTGAAAGAGAACTGGACACAGTGCTCAAGGTGGGACTGAACCAGAGCTGGACACAGTGCTCAAGGTGGGACTGAAACAACTGGACATATTGCTCAAGGTGTGACTGGAACAAAACTGGTCACATTGCTCAAGGTTGGTCTGAAACAGAACTGGACACAATGATTAAGGTGGGACTGAAACAGATCTGGAAACAGTACTCAAGGTGGGATTGAACCAGAACTGGAAACAGTGCTCAATGTGGGAATGAAACAGAACTGGACATTGTGCTCAAGGTGGGACTGATACAGAACTGGACACAGTGCTCAAGGTGGGACTGGAACAAAACTGGACACAGTGCTCAAGGTTGGTCTGAAACAGAACTGGACCCAATGTTTAAGGTGGGACTGAAACAGAACTGGACACAGTGTTGAAGTTGGGACTGAAAGAGAATTGGACAGGGTGCTCAAGGTGGAACTGATACAGAACTGGACACAGTGCTGAAGGTGGGACTGAAACTGAACTGGACACAGTGCTCGAGGTGGGACTGAACCTGAACTGGACTCAGTGGTCGAGGTGGGACCAAAATGTCAGTGGACACAGTGCTCGAGGTGGGACAGAAACAGGACTGGACACAATGCTGAAGGTGGGACTGAAACAGAACTGGACACAGTGCTCAAGTTGGGACTGAAACAGAACTGGACACAGTGCTCAAGGAGTGACTGAAACATAATTGGACACAGTGTTCAAGGTAGGCCTGAAACAGAACTGGCCACAGTGCTCAATTTGGGATTGAAACAGAGCTGGACACAGTGCTCAAGGTGGGACTGAAACAGAACTGGACACATTGGTCAAGGTGTGACTGAAACAGAACTGGACACAGTGCTCAAGGTGGTTCTGAAACAGAACTGGAGACAGTGCTCAAGGTGGGTCTGAAACAGAACTGGACACAGTGCTCAAGTTGGGACTGAAACAATTGGACACAGTGTTTAAGGTGAGACTGAAACAGAACTGGAAACAGTGCTCAATGTGGGAATGAAACAGAACTGGACATTGTGCTCAAGGTGGGACTGATACAGAACTGGACACAGTGCTCAAGATGGGACTGGAAAAAAACTGGACACAGTGCTCAAGGTTGGTCTGAAACAGAACTGGACCCAATGTTTAAGGTGGGACTGAAACAGAACTGGACACAGTGTTGAAGGTGGGACTGAAAGAGAATTGGACAGTGTGCTCAAGGTGGAACTGATACAGAACTGGACACAGTGCTCAAGGTGGGACTGAAACAGAGCTGGACACAGTGCTCAAGGAGTGACTGAAACATAATTGGACACAGTGTTCAAGGTAGGCCTGAAACAGAACTGGCCACAGTGCTCAATTTGGGATTGCAACAGAATTGGACACAGTGCTCAAGTTGGGACCGAAACAGAACTGGACACACTGCTCAAGGTGGGACAGAGACAGAAGTGGAAACACTGCTCAAGGTGGGACAGAAACAGAACTGGACACATTGCTCAAGGTGTGACTGAAACAGAACTGGACACAGTACTCAAGGTGGTACTGAAACAGAAATGGACACAGTGCTCAAGTTGGGAGGGAAACAGAAATGGACACAGTGCTAAAGCCGGGTCTGAAACAAATCTGGACACAGTGCTCAAGGTGGGTCTGAAACAGAACTGGACACAGTGCTCAAGGTGGGACTGAAACAGAACTGGACACAGGGCTCAAGGTGGGACTGAAACAGAACTAGTCACAGTGCTCACGGTGGGACTGTAACAGAAAAGGACACAGTGCTCATGGAGCGTCTGAAACAGAACTAGACACGGTGTTCAAGGTGGGACTGAAAAAGAACTGGTCACAGTGCTCAAGGTGGGACTGGAACAAAACTGGACACAGTGCTCAAGGTGAGTCTGAAACAGAACTGGACACACTGCTCAAGGTGGGACTGAAACAGAACTGGACACAGTGCTGAAGGTGGGACTGAAACAGAACTGGACACAGTGCTCAAGGTTGGTCTGAAACAGAACTGGACACAATGATTAAGGTGGGACTGAAACAGATCTGGAAACAGTACTCAAGGTGGGATTGTAACAGAAATGGAAACAGTGCTCAATGTGGGAATGAAACAGAACTGGACACAGTGCTCAAGGTGGGACTGAAACAGCAATGGACACAGTGCTCAAGGTGGGTCTGAAACAGAACTGGTCACAGTGCCCAAGGTGGGACTAGAAAAAAACTGGACACAGTGCTCAAGGTGGGACTGAAACAGAGCTGGACACAGTGTTCAAGATAGGACTGAAACAGAAATGGACACAGTGTTCAAGTTTGGACTGAAACAGAACTGGACACAGTGCTCAAGGTGGGTCTGAAACAGAACTGGACACGGTGCTCAAGGTGGGACTGAAACAGAACTGGACAAAGTGCTCATGGTGGGACTGAAACAGAACTGGGCACAGTGCTCACCGTGGGACTGAAACAGAAATGGACACAGTGTTCAAGGTGGGACTGAAACAGAACTGGTCACAGTGCTCAAGGTTGGACTGAAACAGAACTGGACACATTGTTCAAGGTGGGACTGAAACTGAACTGGACATAGTGCTCAAGTTAGGCCTGAAACAAAATTGGCCAAAGTGTTCAAGGTAGGACTGAAACAGTACTGGATAGAGTGTTTCAGGTGGGACTGAAACAGAAGTGCACACAGTGCTCAAGGTGGGACTGAAACTGAACTGGACAAAGTGCTCAAGTTGTATCTGAAACAGAACTGGGCACAGTACTCAAGGTGGGACTGAAACAGAACTGGGCACAGTGCTCACCGTGGGACTGAAACAGAAATGGACACAGTGTTCAAGGTGGGACTGAAACAGAACTGGTCACAGTGCTCAAGGTTGGACTGAAACAGAACTGGACACATTGTTCAAGGTGGGACTGAAACTGAACTGGACATAGTGCTCAAGTTAGGCCTGAAACAAAATTGGCCAAAGTGTTCAAGGTAGGACTGAAACAGTACTGGATAGAGTGTTTCAGGTGGGACTGAAACAGAAGTGCACACAGTGCTCAAGGTGGGACTGAAACTGAACTGGACAAAGTGCTCAAGTTGTATCTGAAACAGAACTGGGCACAGTACTCAAGGTGGGACCGAAACTGAACTGGACTCAGTGCTCAAGGTGGGAATGAAACAGAACTGGACATAATGCTCGAGGTGGGACTGAAAAAGAACTGGACACAGTGCTCAAGGTGGAACTGAAACAGAAGTGGACACAGTGCTCAAGGTGGGACTGAAACAATTGGACACAGTGATTAAGTTGGGACTGAAACAGAACTGGACACAGTTCTCAAGGTGGGACTGAAACAATTCGACACAGTGTTTAATGTGGGACTGAACCAGAACTGGAAACAGTGCTCAAGGTGGGACTGAAACAGAACTGGACACATTGCTCAAGGTGGGACTGAAACAGAACTGGACACATTGCTCAAGGTGGGTCTGAAACAGAACTGGACACAGTGCTGAAGGTGGGACTGAAACAGAACTGGACACAGTGCTCAAGGTTGGTCTGAAACAGAACTGGACACAATGATTAAGGTGGGACTGAAACAGATCTGGAAACAGTACTCAAGGTGGGATTGTAACAGAAATGGAAACAGTGCTCAATGTGGGAATGAAACAGAACTGGACACAGTGCTCAAGGTGGGACTGAAACAGCAATGGACACAGTGCTCAAGGTGGGTCTGAAACAGAACTGGTCACAGTGCCCAAGGTGGGACTAGAAAAAAACTGGACACAGTGCTCAAGGTGGGACTGAAACAGAGCTGGACACAGTGTTCAAGATAGGACTGAAACAGAAATGGACACAGTGTTCAAGTTTGGACTGAAACAGAACTGGACACAGTGCTCAAGGTGGGTCTGAAACAGAACTGGACACGGTGCTCAAGGTGGGACTGAAACAGAACTGGACAAAGTGCTCATGGTGGGACTGAAACAGAACTGGGCACAGTGCTCACCGTGGGACTGAAACAGAAATGGACACAGTGTTCAAGGTGGGACTGAAACAGAACTGGTCACAGTGCTCAAGGTTGGACTGAAACAGAACTGGACACATTGTTCAAGGTGGGACTGAAACTGAACTGGACATAGTGCTCAAGTTAGGCCTGAAACAAAATTGGCCAAAGTGTTCAAGGTAGGACTGAAACAGTACTGGATAGAGTGTTTCAGGTGGGACTGAAACAGAAGTGCACACAGTGCTCAAGGTGGGACTGAAACTGAACTGGACAAAGTGCTCAAGTTGTATCTGAAACAGAACTGGGCACAGTACTCAAGGTGGGACTGAAACAGAACTGGGCACAGTGCTCACCGTGGGACTGAAACAGAAATGGACACAGTGTTCAAGGTGGGACTGAAACAGAACTGGTCACAGTGCTCAAGGTTGGACTGAAACAGAACTGGACACATTGTTCAAGGTGGGACTGAAACTGAACTGGACATAGTGCTCAAGTTAGGCCTGAAACAAAATTGGCCAAAGTGTTCAAGGTAGGACTGAAACAGTACTGGATAGAGTGTTTCAGGTGGGACTGAAACAGAAGTGCACACAGTGCTCAAGGTGGGACTGAAACTGAACTGGACAAAGTGCTCAAGTTGTATCTGAAACAGAACTGGGCACAGTACTCAAGGTGGGACCGAAACTGAACTGGACTCAGTGCTCAAGGTGGGAATGAAACAGAACTGGACATAATGCTCGAGGTGGGACTGAAAAAGAACTGGACACAGTGCTCAAGGTGGAACTGAAACAGAAGTGGACACAGTGCTCAAGGTGGGACTGAAACAATTGGACACAGTGATTAAGTTGGGACTGAAACAGAACTGGACACAGTTCTCAAGGTGGGACTGAAACAATTCGACACAGTGTTTAATGTGGGACTGAACCAGAACTGGAAACAGTGCTCAAGGTGGGACTGAAACAGAACTGGACACATTGCTCAAGGTGGGACTGAAACAGAACTGGACACATTGCTCAAGGTGGGTCTGAAACAGAACTGGACACAGTGCTCAAGGTGCGACTGGAATAAAACTGGACAGTGCTCAAGGTTGGTCTGAAACGGAACTGGACACAATGTTTATGGTGGGACTGAATCAGATCTGGAAACAGTACTCAAGGTGGGATTGAACCAGAACTGGAAACAGTGCTCAATGTGGGAATGAAACAGAAATGGACATTGTGCTCAAAGTGGGACTGATACAGAACTGGACACAGTGCTCAAGGTGGGACTGGAACAAAACTGGACACAGTGCTCAAGGTTGGTCTGAAACAGAACTGGACCCAATGTTTAAGGTGGGACTGAAACAGAACTGGACACAGTGTTGAAGGTGGGACTGAAAGAGAATTGGACAGTGTGCTCAAGGTGGAACTGATACAGAACTGGACACAGTGCTGAAGGTGGGACTGAAACTGAACTGGACACAGTGCTCGAGGTGGGACTGAACCTGAACTGGACTCAGTGGTCGAGGTGGGACCAAAACTTCAGTGGACACAGTGCTCGAGGTGGGACAGAAACAGGACTGGACACAATGCTCAAGGTGGGATTGAAACAGAACTGGACACAGTGCTCAAGGTGGGACTGAAACAGAACTGGACACAGTGCTCAAGGAGTGACTGAAACATAATTGGACACAGTGTTCAAGGTAGGCCTGAAACAGAACTGGCCACAGTGCTCAATTTGGGATTGCAACAGAACTGGACACAGTGCTCAAGGTGGGATTGAAACAGAGCTGGACACAGTGCTCAAGGTGTGACTGAAACACAACTGGACACATTGGTCAAGGTGTGACTGAAACAGAACTGGACACAGTGCTCAAGGTGGTTCTGAAACAGAACTGGAGACAGTGCTCAAGGTGGGTCTGAAACAGAACTGGACACAGTGCTCAAGTTGGGACTGAAACAATTGGACACAGTGTTTAAGGTGAGACTGAAACAGAACTGGACACAGTGCTCAAGGTGGTTCTGAAACAATTAGACACAGTGTTTAAGGTGGGACTGAAACAGAAGTGGACACATTGCTCAAGGTGAGACTGAAACAGAACTGGACACAGTGCTCAAGGTGGGACTGAAACAATTGGACACAGTGTTTAAGGTGGGACTGAAACAGAAGTGGACACAGTGCTCAAGGTGGGACTGATACAGAACTGGACACAGTGCTCAAGTTGGATCTGAAACAGAACTGGGCACAGTACTCAAGTTGGGACTGAAACTGATCTGGACTCAGTGCTCACGGTTGGACTGAAACTGAACTGGACTCAGTGCTCGAGGTGGGACTGATACTGAACTGGACTCAGTGCTCGAGGTGGGATCAAAACAGAACTGGACAGAGTGCTCAATTTGGGTCTGAAACAGAACTGGACACACTGCTAAAGTTGAGTCTGAAACAGAACTGTACACAGTGAACCTGGTGGAACTGACACAGAGCTGGACACAGTGCTCAAGGTGGGACTGAAACAGAACTGGACACAGTTCTCAAGGTGGGACTGAAACGGAATTGGACACTGTTCTCAAGGTGGGACTGATACAGAACAGGACACAGTGCTCAAGTTGGATCTGACACAGAACTGGGCACAGTACTCAAGTTGGGAATGAAACTGATCTGGACTCAGTGCTCACTGTTGGATTGAAACAGAACTGGACATTGTGCTCAAGGTTAGACTGATACAGAACTGGACACAGTGCTCAAGGTGGGACTGGAACAAAACTGGACACAGTTCTCAAGGTTGGTCTGAAAGAGAACTGGACACAATGTTTCAGATGGGAATGAAACAGAACTGGACACAGTGCTCAAGGTGGGACTGAAGCAGAATTGGACACTGTGCTCAAGGTGGGACTGATACAGGACTGGACACAGTGCTCAAGGTGGGTATGAAACAGAACTGGCCACAGTGATCAATTTGGGATTGCAACAGAATTGGACACAGTGCTCAAGTTGGATCTGAAACTGAACTGGACACAGTGCTCGTGATGGAACTGACACAGAACTGGACACAATGCTCAAGGTGGGACTGAAACAGAACTGGACACATTGCTCAAGGTGTGACTGAAACAGAATTGGACACTGTGCTCAAGTTGGGTCTGAAACAGAACTGGACACAGTGCTCAAGGTGGGAATGAAACAGAACTGGACATAATGCTCGAGGTGGGACTGAAAAAGAACTGGACACAGTGCTCAAGGTGGAACTGAAACAGAAGTGGACACAGTGCTCAAGGTGGGACTGAAACAATTGGACACAGTGTTTAAGTTGGGACTGAAACAGAACTGGACACAGTTCTCAAGGTGGGACTGAAACAATTCGACACAGTGTTTAAGGTGGGACTGAACCAGAACTGGAAACAGTGCTCAAGGTGGGACTGAAACAGAACTGGACACATTGCTCAAGGTGGGACTGAAACAGAACTGGACACATTGCACAAGGTGGGTCTGAAACAGAACTGGACACAGTGCTCAAGGTGCGACTGGAATTAAACTGGACAGTGCTCAAGGTTGGTCTGAAACGGAACTGGACACAATGTTTATGGTGGGACTGAATCAGACCTGAACACAGTTCTCAAGGTGGGACTGAAACAGAATTGGAGTCTGTGCTCAAGGTGGGACTGATACAGAACTGGACACCGTGCTCGAGCTGGGATCAAAACAGAACTGGACACAGTGCTCGAGGTGGGACTGAAACATAACTGGACACAGTGTTTAATGTGGGTCTGAAACAGAACTGGACACAGTGCTCAAGTTGGGTCTGAAACAGAACTGGAAACAGTGCTAAAGTTGGGTCTGAAACAGAACTGCACACAGTGCTGCTGGTGGAGCTGACACAGAACTGGACACAGTGCTCAAGGTGGGACTGAAACAGAATTGGACACTGTGCTCAAGGTGGGACTGATACAGAATTGGACACTGTGCTCAAGGTGGGACTGATACAGAACTGGACACAGTGCTCAAGTTGGATCTGAAACAGAACTGGGCACAGTACTCAAGTTGGGACTGAAACTGATCTGGACTCAGTGCTCACGGTTGGACTGAAACTGAACTGGACTCAGTGCTCGAGGTGGGACTGATACTGAACTGGACTCAGTGCTCGAGGTGGGATCAAAACAGAACTGGACAGAGTGCTAAAGTTGAGTCTGAAACAGAACTGTACACAGTGAACCTGGTGGAACTGACACAGATCTGGACACAGTGCTCAAGGTGGGACTGAAACAGAACTGGACACAGTTCTCAAGTTGGGACTGAAACAGAATTAGACACTGTTCTCAAGGTGGGACTGATACAGAACTGGACACAGTGCTCAAGTTGGATCTGACACAGAACTGGGCACAGTACTCAAGTTGGGAATGAAACTGATCTGGACTCAGTGCTCACGGTTGGACTGAAATAGAACTGGACATTGTGCTCAAGGTTAGACTGATACAGAACTGGACACAGTGCTCAAGGTGGGACTGGAACAAAACTGGACACAGTTCTCAAGGTTGGTCTGAAAGAGAGCTGGACACAATGTTTCAGATGGGAATGAAACAGAACTGGACACAGTGCTCAAGGTGGGACTGAATCAGAATTGGACACTGTGCTCAAGGTGGGACTGATACAGAACTGGACACAGTGCTCAAGTTGGATCTGAAACAGAACTGGGCACAGTGCTCAAGGTGGGATTGAAACAGAACTGGACACAATGCTGAAGGTGGGACTGAAACTGAACTGGACTCAGTGCTCAAGTTGGATCTGAAACAGAACTGGGCACAGTGCTCAAGGTGGGATTGAAACAGAACTGGACACAATGCTGAAGGTGGGACTGAAACTGAACTGGACTCAGTGCTCAACTTGGGATCAAAACAGAACTGGAAACAGTGCTCGAGGTGGGACTGTACCCTAACTGGCACAGTGTTTAATGTGGGTCTGAAACAGAACTGGACACAGTGCTCGTGGTGGAACTGACACAGAACTGGACACCGTGCTCAAGGTGGGACTGAAACAGAACTGGACACATTGCTCAAGGTGGGACTGAAACAGAATTGGACACTGTGCTCAAGGTGGGTCTGAAACAGAACTGGACACAGTGCTCAAGGTGGGACTGAACCAGAGCTGGACACAGTGCTCAAGGTGGGACTGAAACAACTGGACATAGTGCTCAAGGTGTGACTGGAACAAAACTGGTCACATTGCTCAAGGTTGGTCTGAAACAGAACTGGACACAATGATTAAGGTGGGACTGAAACAGATCTGGAAACAGTACTCAAGGTGGGATTGAACCAGAACTGGAAACAGTGCTCAATGTGGGAATGAAACAGAACTGGACATTGTGCTCAAGGTGGGACTGATACAGAACTGGACACAGTGCTCAAGGTGGGACTGGAACAAAACTGGACACAGTGCTCAAGGTTGGTCTGAAACAGAACTGGACCCAATGTTTAAGGTGGGACTGAAACAGAACTGGACACAGTGTTGAAGGTGGGACTGAAAGAGAATTGGACAGTGTGCTCAAGGTGGAACTGATACAGAACTGGACACAGTGCTGAAGGTGGGACTGAAACTGAACTGGACACAGTGCTCGAGGTGGGACTGAACCTGAACTGGACTCAGTGGTCGAGGTGGGACCAAAACTTCAGTGGACACAGTGCTCGAGGTGGGACAGAAACAGGACTGGACACAATGCTCAAGGTGGGACTGAAACAGAACTGGACACAGTGCTCAAGGTGGGACTGAAACAGAACTGGACACAGTGCTCAAGGAGTGACTGAAACATAATTGGACACAGTGTTCAAGGTAGGCCTGAAACAGAACTGGCCACAGTGCTCAATTTGGGATTGAAACAGATCTGGACACAGTGCTCAAGGTGGGACTGAAACAGAACTGGACACATTGGTCAAGGTGTGACTGAAACAGAACTGGACTCAGTGCTCAAGGTGGTTCTGAAACAGAACTGGAGACAGTGCTCAAGGTGGGTCTGAAACAGAACTGGACACAGTGCTCAAGGTGGGACTGAAACAATTGGACACAGTGTTTAAGGTGAGACTGAAACAGAACTGGAAACAGTGCTCAATGTGGGAATGAAACAGAACTGGACATTGTGCTCAAGGTGGGACTGATACAGAACTGGACACAGTGCTCAAGGTGGGACTGGAACAAAACTGGACACAGTGCTCAAGGTTGGTCTGAAACAGAACTGGACCCAATGTTTAAGGTGGGACTGAAACAGAACTGGACACAGTGTTGAAGGTGGGACTGAAAGAGAATTGGACAGTGTGCTCAAGGTGGAACTGATACAGAACTGGACACAGTGCTCAAGGTGGGACTGAAACAGAACTGGACACAGTGCTCAAGGAGTGACTGAAACATAATTGGACACAGTGTTCAAGGTAGGCCTGAAACAGAACTGGCCACAGTGCTCAATTTGGGATTGCAACAGAATTGGACACAGTGCTCAAGGTGGGATTGAAACAGAACTGGGCACAGTGCTCAAGTTGGGAATGAAACTGATCTGGACTCAGTGCTCACGGTTGGACTGAAACAGAACTGGACATTGTGCTCAAGGTTAGACTGATACAGAACTGGACACAGTGCTCAAGGTGGGACTGGAACAAAACTGGACACAGTTCTCAAGGTTGGTCTGAAAGAGAACTGGACACAATGTTTCAGATGGGAATGAAACAGAACTGGACACAATGCTCAAGGTGGGACTGAAGCAGAACTGGACACTGTGCTCAAGGTGGGACTGATACAGGACTGGACACAGTGCTCAAGGTGGGTATGAAACAGAACTGGCCACAGTGATCAATTTGGGATTGCAACAGAATTGGACACAGTGCTCAAGTTGGACCTGAAACTGAACTGGACACAGTGCTCGAGGTGGGACTGTACCCTAACTGGCACAGTGTTTAATGTGGGTCTGAAACAGAACTGGACACATTGCTCGTGGTGGAACTGACACAGAACTGGACACCGTGCTCAAGGTGGGACTGAAACAGAACTGGACACATTGCTCAAGGTGGGACTGAAACAGAATTGGACACTGTGCTCAAGGTGGGTCTGAAACAGAACTGGACACAGTGCTCAAGGTGGGACTGAACCAGAGCTGGACACAGTGCTCAAGGTGGGACTGAAACAACTGGACATAGTGCTCAAGGTGTGACTGGAACAAAACTGGTCACATTGCTCAAGGTTGGTCTGAAACAGAACTGGACACAATGATTAAGGTGGGACTGAAACAGATCTGGAAACAGTACTCAAGGTGGGATTGAACCAGAACTGGAAACAGTGCTCAAGTTGGGAATGAAACTGATCTGGACTCAGTGCTCACGGTTGGACTGAAACAGAACTGGACATTGTGCTCAAGGTTAGACTGATACAGAACTGGACACAGTGCTCAAGGTGGGACTGGAACAAAACTGGACACAGTTCTCAAGGTTGGTCTGAAAGAGAACTGGACACAATGTTTCAGATGGGAATGAAACAGAACTGGACACAGTGCTCAAGGTGGGACTGAAGCAGAATTGGACACTGTGCTCAAGGTGGGACTGATACAGGACTGGACACAGTGCTCAAGGTGGGTATGAAACAGAACTGGCCACAGTGATCAATTTGGGATTGCAACAGAATTGGACACAGTGCTCAAGTTGGATCTGAAACTGAACTGGACACAGTGCTCGTGATGGAACTGACACAGAACTGGACACAATGCTCAAGGTGGGACTGAAACAGAACTGGACACATTGCTCAAGGTGTGACTGAAACAGAATTGGACACTGTGCTCAAGGTGGGTCTGAAACAGAACTGGACACAGTGCTCAAGGTGGGAATGAAACAGAACTGGACATAATGCTCGAGGTGGGACTGAAAAAGAACTGGACACAGTGCTCAAGGTGGAACTGAAACAGAAGTGGACACAGTGCTCAAGGTGGGACTGAAACAATTGGACACAGTGTTTAAGTTGGGACTGAAACAGAACTGGACACAGTTCTCAAGGTGGGACTGAAACAATTCGACACAGTGTTTAAGGTGGGACTGAACCAGAACTGGAAACAGTGCTCAAGGTGGGACTGAAACAGAACTGGACACATTGCTCAAGGTGGGACTGAAACAGAACTGGACACATTGCACAAGGTGGGTCTGAAACAGAACTGGACACAGTGCTCAAGGTGCGACTGGAATAAAACTGGACAGTGCTCAAGGTTGGTCTGAAACGGAACTGGACACAATGTTTATGGTGGGACTGAATCAGACCTGAACACAGTTCTCAAGGTGGGACTGAAACAGAATTGGAGTCTGTGCTCAAGGTGGGACTGATACAGAACTGGACACCGTGCTCGAGCTGGGATCAAAACAGAACTGGACACAGTGCTCGAGGTGGGACTGAAACATAACTGGACACAGTGTTTAATGTGGGTCTGAAACAGAACTGGACACAGTGCTCAAGTTGGGTCTGAAACAGAACTGGAAACAGTGCTAAAGTTGGGTCTGAAACAGAACTGCACACAGTGCTGCTGGTGGAGCTGACACAGAACTGGACACAGTGCTCAAGGTGGGACTGAAACAGAATTGGACACTGTGCTCAAGGTGGGACTGATACAGAACTGGACACAGTGCTCAAGTTGGATCTGAAACAGAACTGGGCACAGTACTCAAGTTGGGACTGAAACTGATCTGGACTCAGTGCTCACGGTTGGACTGAAACTGAACTGGACTCAGTGCTCGAGGTGGGACTGATACTGAACTGGACTCAGTGCTCGAGGTGGGATCAAAACAGAACTGGACAGAGTGCTAAAGTTGAGTCTGAAACAGAACTGTACACAGTGAACCTGGTGGAACTGACACAGATCTGGACACAGTGCTCAAGGTGGGACTGAAACAGAACTGGACACAGTTCTCAAGTTGGGACTGAAACAGAATTAGACACTGTTCTCAAGGTGGGACTGATACAGAACTGGACACAGTGCTCAAGTTGGATCTGACACAGAACTGGGCACAGTACTCAAGTTGGGAATGAAACTGATCTGGACTCAGTGCTCACGGTTGGACTGAAATAGAACTGGACATTGTGCTCAAGGTTAGACTGATACAGAACTGGACACAGTGCTCAAGGTGGGACTGGAACAAAACTGGACACAGTTCTCAAGGTTGGTCTGAAAGAGAGCTGGACACAATGTTTCAGATGGGAATGAAACAGAACTGGACACAGTGCTCAAGGTGGGACTGAATCAGAATTGGACACTGTGCTCAAGGTGGGACTGATACAGAACTGGACACAGTGCTCAAGTTGGATCTGAAACAGAACTGGGCACAGTGCTCAAGGTGGGATTGAAACAGAACTGGACACAATGCTGAAGGTGGGACTGAAACTGAACTGGACTCAGTGCTCAAGTTGGATCTGAAACAGAACTGGGCACAGTGCTCAAGGTGGGATTGAAACAGAACTGGACACAATGCTGAAGGTGGGACTGAAACTGAACTGGACTCAGTGCTCAACTTGGGATCAAAACAGAACTGGAAACAGTGCTCGAGGTGGGACTGTACCCTAACTGGCACAGTGTTTAATGTGGGTCTGAAACAGAACTGGACACAGTGCTCGTGGTGGAACTGACACAGAACTGGACACCGTGCTCAAGGTGGGACTGAAACAGAACTGGACACATTGCTCAAGGTGGGACTGAAACAGAATTGGACACTGTGCTCAAGGTGGGTCTGAAACAGAACTGGACACAGTGCTCAAGGTGGGACTGAACCAGAGCTGGACACAGTGCTCAAGGTGGGACTGAAACAACTGGACATAGTGCTCAAGGTGTGACTGGAACAAAACTGGTCACATTGCTCAAGGTTGGTCTGAAACAGAACTGGACACAATGATTAAGGTGGGACTGAAACAGATCTGGAAACAGTACTCAAGGTGGGATTGAACCAGAACTGGAAACAGTGCTCAATGTGGGAATGAAACAGAACTGGACATTGTGCTCAAGGTGGGACTGATACAGAACTGGACACAGTGCTCAAGGTGGGACTGGAACAAAACTGGACACAGTGCTCAAGGTTGGTCTGAAACAGAACTGGACCCAATGTTTAAGGTGGGACTGAAACAGAACTGGACACAGTGTTGAAGGTGGGACTGAAAGAGAATTGGACAGTGTGCTCAAGGTGGAACTGATACAGAACTGGACACAGTGCTGAAGGTGGGACTGAAACTGAACTGGACACAGTGCTCGAGGTGGGACTGAACCTGAACTGGACTCAGTGGTCGAGGTGGGACCAAAACTTCAGTGGACACAGTGCTCGAGGTGGGACAGAAACAGGACTGGACACAATGCTGAAGGTGGGACTGAAACAGAACTGGACACAGTGCTCAAGTTGGGACTGAAACAGAACTGGACACAGTGCTCAAGGAGTGACTGAAACATAATTGGACACAGTGTTCAAGGTAGGCCTGAAACAGAACTGGCCACAGTGCTCAATTTGGGATTGAAACAGAGCTGGACACAGTGCTCAAGGTGGGACTGAAACAGAACTGGACACATTGGTCAAGGTGTGACTGAAACAGAACTGGACACAGTGCTCAAGATGGTTCTGAAACAGAACTGGAGACAGTGCTCAAGGTGGGTCTGAAACAGAACTGGACACAGTGCTCAAGGTGGGACTGAAACAATTGGACACAGTGTTTAAGGTGAGACTGAAACAGAACTGGAAACAGTGCTCAATGTGGGAATGAAACAGAACTGGACATTGTGCTCAAGGTGGGACTGATACAGAACTGGACACAGTGCTCAAGGTGGGACTGGAACAAAACTGGACACAGTGCTCAAGGTTGGTCTGAAACAGAACTGGACCCAATGTTTAAGGTGGGACTGAAACAGAACTGGACACAGTGTTGAAGGTGGGACTGAAAGAGAATTGGACAGTGTGCTCAAGGTGGAACTGATACAGAACTGGACACAGTGCTCAAGGTGGGACTGAAACAGAACTGGACACAGTGCTCAAGGAGTGACTGAAACATAATTGGACACAGTGTTCAAGGTAGGCCTGAAACAGAACTGGCCACAGTGCTCAATTTGGGATTGCAACAGAATTGGACACAGTGCTCAAGGTGGGATTGAAACAGAACTGGGCACAGTGCTCAAGGTGGGTCTGAAACAGAACTGGCCACAGTGCTCAATTTGGGATTGCAACAGAACTGGACACAGTGCTCAAGGTGGGATTGAAACAGAGCTGGACACAGTGCTCAAGGTGGGACTGAAACAGAATTGGACACATTGGTCAAGGTGTGACTGAAACAGAACTGGACACAGTGCTCAAGGTGGTTCTGAAACAGAACTGGAGACAGTGCTCAAGGTGGGTCTGAAACAGAACTGGACACAGTGCTCAAGTTGGGACTGAAACAATTGGACACAGTGTTTAAGGTGAGACTGAAACAGAACTGGTCACAGTGCTCAAGGTGGGACTGAAACAATTGGACACAGTGTTTAAGGTGGGACTGAAACAGAAGTGGACACAGTGCTCAAGGTGAGACTGAAACAGAACTGGACACAGTGCTCATGGTTGGTCTGAAACAGAACTGGACAGAATGTTTAAGGTGGGACTGAAACAGAACTGGACACTGCTCAAGGTGGAACTGATACAGAACTGGACACAGTGCTCAAGTTGGATCTAAAACAGAACTGGGCACAGTACTCAAGTTGGGACTGAAACTGATCTGGACTCAGTGCTCACGGTGGGACTGAAACTGAAATGGACATAGTGCTCAAGTTGGGAGGGAAACAGAAATGGACACAGTGCTAAAGCTGGGTCTGAAACAATACTGGACACAGTGCTCAAGGTGGGTCTGAAACAGAACTGGACACAGTGCTCAAGGTGGGACTGAAACAGAACTGGACACAGTGCTCAAGATGGGACTGAAACAGAACTGGACACAGAGCTCAAGGTCGGACTGAACCAGAACTGGACACATGCGCAATGTGGGTCTGAAACAGAACTGGACTCAGTGCTCACGGTGCGACTGGAACAAAACTGGACACAGTGCTCAAGGTTGGTCTGAAACAGAACTGGACCGAATGTTTAAGGTGGGACTGAAACAGAACTGGACACTGCTCAAGGTGGGTCTGAAACAGAACTGAACACAGTGCTCAAGATGGGACTGAAACACAGCTGGACACAGTGCACAAGATGGGACTGAAACAGAACTGGACACAGTGCTCAAGGTGGGACTGAAACGGAACTGGACACAGTGCGCAAGGTGGGTCTGAAACAGAACTGGACACAGTGCTCAAGGTGGGATGGATCAAAACTGGACACATTGCTCAAGCTTGGTTTGAAACAGAACTGGACACAATGATTAAGGTGGGACTGAAATTGAACTGGAAACAGTGCTCAACGTGGGACTGATACAGAACTGGACACAGTGCTCATGTTGGATCTGAAACAGAACTGGGCACAGCGCCCAAGGTGGAATGGAAACAGAACTGGACACAATGCTGAAGGTGGGACTGAATCTGAACTGGACTCAGTGCTCGAGGTGGGACCAAAACCGAACTGGGCACAGTGCTCGAGGTGGGACTGAAACTGAACTGCACTCAGTGGTCGAGGTGAGACCAAAACTTCAGTAGACATAGTGCTCGAGGTGGGAAAGAAACAGGACTGGACACACTGCTCAAGGTGGGACTGAAACAGAACTGGACACAGTGCCCAAGGTGGGACTGGAACAAAACTGGACACCGTGCTCAAGGTTGGTCTGAAACAGAACTGGACACAATGTTTAAGGTGGGACTTAAACAGAACTGGACACAGTGCTCAAGGTGGGACTGAAACAAAGTTTGACACTGTGCTCAAGGTGGGACTGATACAGAACTGGACACAGTGCTCATGTTGTATCTGAAACAGAACTGGGCACAGTGCTCAATTTGGGATTGCAACAGAACTGGACACAGTGCTCAAGGTGGGACTGAAACAGAAGTGGACACAGTGCTCAAGTTGGGACTGATACAATTGGACACAGTGTTTAAGGTGGGACTGAAACAGAACTGGACACAGTGCTCAAGGTGGGACTGAAACAGAACTGGACACAGTGCTCAAGGTGGGACTGAACCAGAACTGGACACATTGCGCAATGTGGGTCTGAAACAGAACTGGACTCAGTGCTCAAGGTGCGACTGGAACAAAACTGGACACAGTGCTCAAGGTTGGTCTGAAACAGAACTGGACAGAATGTTTATGGTGGGACTGAAACAGAACTGGACACTGCTCAAGGTGGGACTGATACAGAACCGGACACAGTGCTCAAGTTGGATCTAAAACAGAACTGGGCACAGTACTCAAGTTGGGAATGAAACTGATCTGGACTCAGTGCTCACGGTGGGACTGAAACTGAACTGGACACAGTGCTCGAGGTGGGACTGAAACAGAAGTGGACACAGCGCTCAAGGTGTGTCTGAAACTGAACTGAACACAGTGCTCACGATGGGACTGAAACAGAACTGGACACAGTGCTCAAGATGGGACTGAAACAGAACTGGACACAGTGCTCAAGGAGTGACTGAAACATAATTGGACACATTGTTCAAGGTCGGCCTGAAACAGAACTGGACACAATGTTCAAGGTAGGCCTGAAACAGAACTGGACACAGTGCTCAAGTTGGGATTGACACAGAACTGGACACAGTGCTCAAGGTGGGAGTGAAACAGAACTGGACACAGTGCTCAAGGTTGCTCTGCAACAGAACTGGACACAGTGCTCAAGGTGGGAGTGAAACAGAACTGGACACAGTGCTCAAGGTTGCTCTGCAACAGAACTGGACACAGTGCTCAAGGTGGGACTGGAACAGAACTGGACACAGTGCTCAACGTGGGACTGAAACAGGACTGGACACAGTGCTCAAGGTGGGACTGAAACAGAAGTGGACACAGTGCTCAAGGTGTGTCTGAAACAGAACTGGCCACAGTGCTCAATTTGGGATTGCAACAGAACTGGACACATTGCTCAAGTTGGGATTCAAACAGAACTGGGCACCTTGCTCAAGGTGGGCCTGAAACAGAACTGGCTACAGTGCTCAATTTGGGATTGCAACAGAACTGGACACAGTGCTCAAGGTGGGATTGAAACAGAACTGGACACAGTGCTCAAGGTGGAACTGGAACAGAAGTCGACACAGTGCTCAATTTGGGACTGAAACAATTGGACACAGTGTTTAAGGTGGGACTGAAACAGAACTGGACACAGTGCTCAAGGTGGGACTGAAACTGAACTGGACACATTGCGCAATGTGGGTCTGAAACAGAACTGGACTCGGTGCTCAAGGTGCGACTGGAACAAAACTGGACACAGTGCTGAAGGTTGATCTGAAACCGAACTGGACAGAATGTTTAAGGTGGGACTGAAACAGAACTGGACACAGTGCTCAAGTTGGAGCTAAAACAGAACTGGGCACAGTGCTCAAGTTGGGACTGAAACGGAACTGGACACAGTGCTCAAGTTGGGACTGAAACAGAACTGGACACAGTGCTCAAGGTGGGACTAAAACAGAACAGGACACAGTGCTCAAGTTGGGATTGACACAGAACTGGACACAGTGCTCAAGGTGGGACTGAAACAATTGGACACAGTGTTTAAGGTTGGACTGAAACAGAACTGGACACAGTGTTTATGGTGGGACTGAGTGGAGCTTTGTGCAGTTTTTCATGATGTTCTCACATTTGTATTTTACTGTTTGTTGGGTATTTCAGTATCATATTGCCTTTGTTAATTGCTGATCTGAATTGTTTGGACGTTTGTTGAGTTTACTGAGATTCGAAGGTTTCTTACGGATTCATCCTTTGCTGTTTCCACCCCATTCTTGGGATGTTTGCGTGTTGCCCATTTTTCCTACCAACGTGCAATACTTTTCACTCAGACACTAAATTTCTTCTCTGAATAGTTCCAACCAGTCCTGATGGCACCTTGCTTTCAAACCCCAGCAATTACACAAATGAGCGACTGAATGTTAAAAAGTCACTTCATGCATTCAAGCCACCAAGTATACTTCGCATCCCAAAAACTGTAGTATCACGGAACATAAACATAAAGCCAGGGAGTTTCATGGAGGAAGATTACAAGGTTTTCAAAGCTGTATTTTAGCTGTTTGTGTACGACCTCTCTGGAGACGGTAACTAATTATCAGTGTGACCAGTGGCTTTCAGAAACCATTAACTCAATGGAAACCATTGCTGCCTGAAATTCCTGTGCATCAAACAGCGAGAGAAAGTAATATCTTTTGAAAGGCTCATAAACCCACCCGCCAACCGATTCAGTATCAACCAATCCTAGAGGAAAAACAGGCTGTTTTTCTGAAGTGAGGAAATTAAGACAAAAGAAAATCTTGAACTAAGATACCATATCAATGCTTGCGTCTTTTAATAAATCTCCCCTTTAGAATGGAATTAAACGGTGCAGACAGCATCCTGAATTACAGTTCCCACCTCTCAATTCCAGTCAGCAGGTGGCGGTGTTTCCTGGAGATTAGTGCACTTCCACCCCAGGCTGCCTGTTCGATAGAGTAAGGAGAGAAGAGTGAGAAACAGCAGAGGCAAGAGCACAACATTCAACAGTATTTACACCCTGGGTAGCTGGAATCAGATGACTGGTTAGGGGAAAGCACCAACATACAAATTCCAGGGTGACCAGTAACCTCTGTAAATAGGCACAGTTCTATGGTCATAATGTTCTGAAAACACCAGCTCTTGGAAGCAAAGCAATTTCAGGTTTGTTTAGTACTTAAATGGGAGACCACATGGGAATATCAAGTGCAGCAAATTTAAAGTGCACACCCACCATGGCTAAGTGGTTAAAGCACTGGCCTTGTAAACTAGGAATCTGGTGTTCAAATCCCAGCAGTGCCTTCACCTCATGTTATTGTTAGACCAAGAGAGGTATAAACTAACATAGACTGAAATTGTGGCTGCTGAGTTAGGTGTATGCTTGTAAAGTTAAACGCTAAATTTAAAAAAAAGTGTGAAGATTGGCTCCAGTTCTATCCTTTAACATCTGGCCCTTCCGGACTAGAGCATAGTTACCAAACTTCGCCTTTAGGCAACCAAAAAGAAAAAAGGCAGAAAACTAAAATCCTAATGGCCATTGTGGAAAATGGCAGCAAACAATTGTACATTATCAGGGTAGGATTACACACTGATGTTCCAAGTCTGATCCATATGACTAGTGGAAGAATGAAGTGGATATGTAGATAAAGATTACATCCCTACAAAGGCGAAACAAAGTATGACCTTGACATTGTTGTTTCCCACCAGAGGTCAGGTATTTTGATAAAAACAAAAAAACTGCGGATGCTGGAAATCCAAAACAAAAACAGAATTTCCTGGAAAAACTCAGCAGGTCTGGCAGCATCGGCGGAGAAGAAAAGAGTTGACGTTTCGAGTCCCCATGACCCTTCGACAGAACTTGCGTTCGAGTCCAAGAAAGAGTTGAAATATTGCAATATTTCAACTCTTTCTTGGACTCGAACGCAAGTTCTGTCGAAGGGTCATGAGGACTCGAAACGTCAACTCTTTTCTTCTCCACTGATGCTGCCAGACCTGCTGAGTTTTTCCAGGTAATTTTGTTTTTGTCAGGTATTTTGAGCTGGCCGCCTGCAGTTGGCTAGTATTAGAAGGTCCAAACCTTTATTAGAAGTTATTGGATGAAAGCTACAGGAAAGGTGGTCTGTTAAATGCTGTTGAGGCATGATCAGAGTTTGATAGGTTATTTCTGTAATGTATCAAGCAACTTAACAGATTGAATAAAAGATTGACAAAATTCAATTTAGGAATTGCTGGGTCAGTACTCGCATTTAAATTGCTAAGGTGTCTCATAAGGATAGGCTACTGGTTCTAACTGGTGTTCAGTTGCATCCGATGTCTACTGCCGTAAAAATCCTGTGGTAAGCACCTTTCACTGATCATGGCTATTATAGCAGAAGACAGAATTGGAACAGCAATAATAGATGAATAAATCCCAGGAGTGTCCAAGAAACAGTTAATAGGTATTTCAGGTGGGACTCAAAAGTGTCATTATGCGAAGAACTGTCCAAATTAGAGATGCAGGATACTCAAGATTTTCCCCTCTTAATCAATCTCTTGGTCCTCCTTTGCTGAATTCTAAACTGCTCCCAATCCTCAGGCTTGCTACTTTTTCTAGCAACTTTGTATGACTCCTCTTTGGATCTAATACTATCCTTAATTTCTTTTGCTAGCCATGGTTGGGCCATTTCCCCTATTGTGTTTTTGTGCCAGAGGTGAGGTGAGTTGAGAGTGACTGCCCTTGACATCAAGGCAACATTTGACTGAGTGTGGCATCAAGGAGCCCTAGCAAAACTGGAGTCAATGGGAATCAGAAAGAAAACTCCCCGCTGGTTGGAGTCATACCTAGCATAAAAGCAAGATGGTTGAGATTGTTGGAGGTCAATCATCTGAGTTCCAGGACTCACTGCAGGAGTTCCTCAGGGTAATGTTCTAGGCCCAACCACCTTCAGCTGCTTCATCAATAACCTTCCTTCCATCATAAGATCAGAAGTGGGGATGTTCAGCACCATTAGAGACTCCTCAGATACTGAAACAGTCTGTGTCCAAATGCAGTAAGACCTGGACAATATCCAGACTTGGGCTGCCAAGTGGCGAGTAACATTTGTGCCACACAAGTGCCAGGAAATGACCATCTCCAACAAGAGAGAATCTAATCATTAGCCCTCGACATTCAATGGCATTACTATCACTGAATTCCCCACTATCAACATCCGGGGGATTACTATTGACCAGAAACCGAACTGGACCAGCCACATGGATATCATGGCTACAAGAGCAGGTCAGAAGCTGGGAATTCTGCAGCAAGTAACTCACCTCCCGACTCCCCAAAAGCTTATTTAGGTCACAAAAGACTTGTAATTGCATATAAAATGGCTTAATCTAGTTTACAAGTACTGATTTCATCTCTAATTAGATACCTATGCCTTTAAGTAAACCTTTAATGAAATAGACCCAAATGAAACTTAACATGGAGCATGATAAGGCAATTAGCTTTGGAAAGTCAGTGGGCCTCCAGTTTACCCAGTCCGGACATTATTGCTTCTCCCGAACAAAACCGGATGTCTCTTGTGAAACTTTGCCAAGTTTCTCAGTGTGTTAGACATGGATGAATGGCGTCAGATGATAAGAAAGAGAGGGAGGGGAAAAGAAAGGCATATTGTCTAAAAGTTGCATGGACAATTTGCTCACCCTACTTCGCAAAGGTTAAAAATCCTGCTAAAAGATGCAGGTATGGGTGAAGAAATGTATACAAGGCTAATAGAACAGATTAATGAAAGAGTGAGGTTGGTAAGAAGTACTGGAGGATGCTGCCATCTCTTATTGTGGACTTTCCATTGGCATGTGACTTTAATGAGGTAGTTGCCATGGATCTAAAGGTATGGATCGAGGACAGAAATATAAGGGGAATTAGCATCCTCACACTGAAGAGGTTAACAGGCAGCGCTGGCCACAAGGTTTGGTGGGGGGAATGTTTATAAATTTACAAAGCTTTTAAAATTTGTGCTTTATCTATAGCAGCCAATTATTCTTGTACTGGGCAAACCAGCCAGTTAACTGTTAATATCTGTCACATCCCTAACTACCATATCCTACAGCAACATTAGATACCAATGATGCATGAGCTCTGCTTGTGCCCAGTGTTGCTCAGAAGCAAAATAAATAATACATCATCCTGGCATCTGCCTCTCATTTGAGTATACCCATCAATTCCCCTTCCCTCGTCCAGTTTACACTGTAACCAGCCAGCAGAAACTGGTCCAAGTCCCTTGAAGAAATACAACTGACCAATATCAGGTCGGTCTTATAATGAACACGACTGTTCACAATCCATTCAAACATTCCACAGGTTAAGGCGATTCAGACGCTAACTATAATCATTGGCTCCCTGCCTTTGATCACCCCACTTACATCAACATGAAGCCAGATTCCATAATTTTCGCAGATATCCGCAATTTCAGGCAGGGGATCAAACGCTCCGAAGACAGTTGTGCCAGAGGTAGCACTCACCAGGAATGGAAGCACACCCTGAAACCAGAATAGAACACCATAGGTATGCTGTACCTCTTTGATATTGCAGAATTGCCTCCATGTAGAGGTGGCTTGTGAAGCCGATGGGTCCCCTGCTACTGTTGTGTGCCCCACTTACATTGCTGGGTGGATTTCACAATACCATCAACAGAGAAACAGCTGCACACCAGACGATCTGCCACATACATGGAGCAGGTCACTCACCATCCTGACTTGGAATGATATCACTGTTCCTTCACTGTCGCTGGGTCAAAATCCTGGAACTCCCTCCCTAACAACACTGTGGGCGTACCTACACCACATGGACTACAGCGGTTCAAGAAGGTAGCTCACCACCACCACAAGGGCAAATATGGATGGGCAAAAATGCTGGTCTAGCCAGCGACACCCATATCCCATAAAAATAACTTTTAAAATGTCGTGATTCACTGTTGGGAGAGGGTCCCTACTGACCATCGATGCAAACATCACACAGCTAGACTCAGCACTCAACCTGCCTGGGCCAATCATGCACAGCAAGCTCCCACTGGACATCAGGAAACATGGATTATAAACAAGAGGATTAAAATACTTCTGAAAAGGGACTTAGTTTAATTGTTCCACTTAGAGAAATGGGAGAGGATTCAGCCACTCAAAAATCAGCATAGCTTTGCTGGTGTCTTCTTGTTTACCATCCTACAGTGGCACAGTATACCATATTCCCCCAGTCTGTGCCAATCTCCGTCAAAGCAGACATGGGGTTGTAACCAGTAGCTTCAATGATCCTGGGCTGGGGAAGGAAAGCCCTCTAGGTTCACACAGTGGGGTGAGGTAACTGTGACAGAATGATGTTTGGAACCCCGATGCTGGGAAGGAACGGGGAGGGGAGAGATCAGAAAACAACACACACAAACAGACCAGCATTGTCCATTTAACACAAGTGGGACCTACCTTGGACTTGGCTGCAGAAATTTGACTTTCCAGTTCTTTTGGAATCATCCTCCCCCTGTTCAATGTTAAAATAAACATTATTTCAAGCATGATGCAGGTTCCCCAGTGATGGAGGAACACACACCAGGAGAAAGCAGTAATGGAGAGGATTCAAGGAAGAGTGTCCAGATATAAACTAGACATATTCCTTTGATGGGAAATGGTAGAACATCCAGAGCTAATGTGCCATGGATGACAAAGGAAACAAAAGTTGGAATAAGACAGATAAAGGAGGCCTGGCACAAATGCCATGAGCAAAATTCAGTGAATCATCAGGAAGATACTGGAAAGTGAAAATGGGAGGCAAAGAGCAGTTGTGAGAAAAAAAAACTAGCAGACAACATTAAATTGAACATAAACACACAAAGTGTAAGCAGTTAGCTAGGGAAAAAGCGGTGCCTTTTAAAGGACCCAATGGGAAATCTTCATGTCATGACAGGACACAGCTAAAGTGTTCAATGAGTACTTCCTGTCTGTCTTCACAAAGGAAGCTGATGATGTGAAGGTTACGTTAAAAAAGAGCAAAGTCACAGAGAGGATGATAAATAGAGAAGACGCACTAAAAATATCAGCATTAATGAAAGTTGGTAAACCACCTGCTCCAGATGGAATGCTTTCTAAGTTACCGATAAAAGGAAAAGTGGAAATTGCAAAGGTATTAGTCTTGATCTTTCAGTCCTCAATGGATACAGGATTAGTGCTGAAGGATTGGTAATGTTACACCGCTATTCAAGGAAGGGGAGAGGGATAAACCAGGGAACTTCAGACCAGTTAGCCTAATTTAGGTAGAGAGTTATTGAAACAATAGCCAGGGCAAAATAAATTTAATTTACAAGGTTTTTGTTTTTACTTCTTTATTCGTTTATGGGATGTGGGTGTCACTGGCTAGGCCAGCATTTATTACCCATCTCCAATTCACCTTGTTCAGAGGGCAGTTAAGAGTCGAACACATTGCTGTGGGTCTAGAGACACATGTAGGCCAGATCAGGTAAGGATGGCAGATTTCCTTCCCTAAAGGACATTATTGACCCAGATATGCTTTTGTGCTCATCATTAGGCTTCTAATTGCAGTTTTTTATTGAATTCAAAATTTCACCATCTGCCGTGGTGGGATTCGAACCCAGGTCCCCAGAGCATTACCCTGGGTCTCTGGAATACTAGTCCAGTGACAATACCCCACTATGGGTAAATGAAGAGGAGCCAGGATTCCTTAAAGGCAAATTATGTCTGACTGACTTGATTGAATTGTTTTGATGAGGTAACAGTGAAGGTTAATCAAGGTGGCGTAGATATTGTATATATGGACTTTCAGAAAGCGTATAGCAAACTGCCACACAGGAAGCTTTTTAAAAAAGATGGATGCCCGGGGAAATTAAGAGGAAGTGGCAGTTTTGTCTCAGTAAGATTTTTTAACCACCTTATCAAGTTATGTATTACTTGGGTTTCTAAATTTAAAAGTGCAAAAGCAAAGGGAGCATGCTAGAACTTTATAAATTGGCTCAGTGACTGGAAGCAAAAAGGTGGTGGTAAATGAATGTTCCTCAAGGGTCAGTCTTTGGATCATTACTCTAGACCTGGGTGTAGGGAGCAGTGTTATAAAGTTTTCAGAAAACTTGGCAAAGTAGTAGATAGTGGGAAGAACAGTTATAGGCTTTAGGAGGCCAGACAGGATGGTGAAACAGGCAGAAGATAAATGGAGCTCGGTGTGGGGAAGGGTGAAGTGATACACTTTGGGAGGACTAAGATGGAAAGACAGTACAATTTTGAAAATTATAGTTGGACAGGGAGATCTTGGTGTCCATTACGTAAATCCTTAAAAGGTAGCAGAGCAAGGTGATAAGGTGGTTTAAGAAGCTGGAAACACAAACAGGTCTGGCAGCATCTGTGGAGAGAGAAACCGTTATCATTTCATGTCAATGACTGTTATGAAAGGTCACCAACCTGGTGATTCCACCATTTTATGTTTATATTTCAGTTTTGAGACATCTGCAGTTTTGCTTTGGGATTAAAAATAGCTTTTTTATTTATAAATCCAAGTAACCAATTAAATAGGATGTAAAAGCAAAGAGATCATGCTGGAACTTAACATTTATAAACTTATAAAGGTTTTCAAGATGAAGGGTTTTGATAGAAGGTCAGTAACCAGAGGTTATAGGTTAAAATATCACATGACCTTGAGGGGAGGCAAGGAGAGATCTTTTCCACTCACAGCATTACCAGGATCTGGAATGTTCAAGCTGAAAATGTGGTAGAAGCTGATTCTGTACATAGTTTTAAAAAGGGGAATTAGACAGTTACTTGAGGATGAGAGACTGACCAGGTTATGGACAAAAAGCAAGTGGGGGTTGTGGGGGTGGTGCTTGTAGTTAAGGGAATGCATGACTGCTCTTTCAAAGAGCCAGCTCAGGCACGATGGGCCGAATAGTCTCCTTCTGTGCTGCAAGCTCCACGATTCTAAAATCTCAGCCAACAAACCTTCCTTTGCGTGTCACCATTTCTGGTCACTTTTTGTGTTAACATTGAACATTAAAAGTATCCCATTCCACGTTGTGCCATTTCCTTGAGACAGTTGCTGGAGGTGTCAGCCATGGCTCAGTGAGTAGCACACATGGCTTCCAGCCAGAAGGGTTCATTGGGTTTAAGTCCTCCACCAGAGACCCGAGTAGAAAATCTAGGCTGACATTCCAGTGCAGTACTGTCAGAGGTTCCATCTTTCAGATGGGATATTAAACCTAGGTCGCAAACGTCCTCTTCGGTGGATGTAAAGAACCAATGGCACTTTTTCAAAGAAGATCAAGGGAGAAAAGAAAAAGACTTGCATTTATATAGCACCTTTCACATCCACCAGATGCCCCTCAGTACTTTACAGCTAATGAAGTGCTTTTGATATGCTGTCACTATTATAATATAGGAAACATGGCAGCCAATTTGTGCACAGCAAAGGCCCACAAACAGCAATGTGATAATGAGCAGACAATAGATTTGTGATGTTGACTGAGGGATAAGTATTGACTAGGACACCAGGGATAACTCCCTTGCTCCAATAGTGCCTTGGGATCTTATTTATGTGCACACCACGAGAGGTCAGATGGGGCTTCAGCTTAATGTCTCACCCAAAAGCTGGCACGGCTGACAATGCTGCACTCCCTCAGTACTGCACTGGAGTGTCAGCTTTGATTTTTATGTTCAACTCCTGGAGTGAGAGATTTGAACCAGTGACCTTCTGACTCAGGGGCAAATATACTACCAACATGCGATCTTCCCAGTGTCCTGGCATTAAATCACAGAGATGCAAATATTCACCCCAGATGACAGCAGAAGATGTCCTAACAAACTCTACCACCAGGAATTGGGAATGGGCAGCGATAGCAATAATTTGAGATGACTTCAAGTGTGCTGTTGCAGTCCAGTAGCTTCTCCCACTTCTGAAGGGTACAAACGACCAACCTTAAAGCTCAGAGCTTGAGACACATCTCCACAAAAAGCAGTTGGAAGATTGTGCAGGAGAACACCAAGGCTAAGGAGAATGGGATGGAAGAAATAATTGTTAAGCACCACCCAAGTGTTGGTTTTAAAACTCTGTAAATTGTATGGAGGAAGGAGTGAAGATGGAGGGCGCTCAACGGTTTGAGATCCTGGAGGAGAAATTAATTAGAGGAGGAGATAGTTTCTCTTTGACCAAGCTGTTAAGTCACTGCAAAAACTGAACTGGACTAGCCATATACTGTGGAATCCTGCGACGAGTAACTCACCTCCTGACTCCCCAAAGCCTGTCCACCATCTACAAGGCACAAGTCAGGAGTGTGATGGAATACTCTCCACTTGCCTGGATGAGTGCAGCCCCCACAACACTCAAGAAGCTCGACACTATCCAGGACAAAGCAGCCCTGCTTGATTGGCACCTCATCCACAAACATTCACTCCCTCCACCACTGACGCACAGTAGCAGTGTGTGTACCATCTACAAGATGTACTGCAGGAACTCACCAAGGCTCTTTCGACAGCACCTTCCAAACCCACAACCACTACCATCTAGAAGGACAAGGACAGCAGATACATGGGAACACCACTACCTGGAAGTTCCCCGCCAAGCCACTCACCATCCTGACTTGGAAATATATCACCGTTCCTTCACTGTGACTTCCAAAATCCTGGAACTCCCTCCCAAACAGCACTGTGGGTGTACCTACACCACATGGACTGCAGCGGTTCAAGAAGGCTGCTCACCATCACCTTCTCAAGGGGCAATTAGGGATGGGCAATAAATCCTGGGCCCAGCCAGTGACGCCCACATCCCATAAATTATTTTAAAAACTGATCCCAATATCTCCTTGGCCCCAGTGTGATTACACTCCTGTGAAATGCCTTGGGACTTTTCATTCTGTGAAAGGTGCAGGTTCTTGTTTCAATACTGCAATGGAGGGAGAGGGAGACCATGGAAAGTGGGAGGCCTGAATCCTCAGAATACTTGCAGTTCCCCCTGTTGAGGGACATTTAGAAGCTAACACCTCACCAGTGCTAGCACACTTAGAACTCACCTGTCATCTGCTTTTACCACATACACATTGTCTGTGCCCAGACCCTGGAATGCAGCTCCTTTAGACATGGAATAATGGCACTGTGGATAAGCAAAGAATGGTTAGTTATTTTATGCAGCGTTCAGCACGATGGTATATAAAGGTCTTCTAAAGGCATATTAACAGTGAAAAGTTTGTCAGAGCAGGGCTGAGGCTGATTAGGGAGCAAAATGGAGAACTATCGGCGGAGGAAGATGACATGGCTGAGGTATTGAAACGATTATTTTGTATCGGTGTTTACAGAGGATGAGAGGACATTGCCAAAGCTATGGTAAATAAGGAGACTGTTGGGATATGGGATGAAATAAAAATAAAAGAGGAGGTACTAGAAAGACTGACTGTGCTTAATGTGGCTAAAATCTTATGTTTATATAGTGCATTTAATGTAATAAAACATCCCAAGGAACTTCATTATAAAACAAAGTATGAATGAACTACATAAAGACATTAGGTAAGATAAAGAAAAAAATTTGGTCAGAGGTAGGTTTTAAGGAGTATCTTAGAGAGGTGGAGATGTGTAGGGAGGGAATTCCAGAGCTTCGGGCCCAGGCAGCTGAAGGCACGGCCGCCAATGGTGGAATGGTCAAAATCGGGGATGCACAAGAGGCCGGAATTAGAGGAGTGTAGAGATCTCGGAGGGGTGTGGGGCTGGAGGAGATTACAGAGATAGGGAGGGGCGAGATCACGGAGGGATTTGAAAACAAGGATGAGAATTTTAAAATCAGTGCTTTGCTTAACCAAGAGCCAAATATAGGTTGTTAAGTTTCAGGAGGGAATTCCAGGAGTGTCTGGTCCAGACAGCTGAAAGTTCAGTAAATTAAAGGTGTAGGGCTAATTTCAGTGTTGGGTTGAGTTGTCAGCTTTCTGCCAATTTTCCTGGTTGGCTTTTAGGGATTTTATGGTTTTCTCTATCTGCTGTCAAGGCACTAAACTCTGCTCGAAACAAGTGAGGGAGATAGCAGCACATGACAAGGATAATGGGGTCAATCTTTAAGTTGAGAAGGCCAAGTAAAAGGTCAGAGTGTGGAGCACAGAGTATTGTAAAAGGAGTGCTTATTAACAAAGTGCTAAAGTCAGGAATTTGGTGCAAGTGGGAATTCAGTGCAGAGAGGGAAGGTGTTGTTACCTTTTATACAAACTCCAGTAGCTGGTGAATGTTCTTTTGTCTCTCAACTACTGTAACTTACTATTAATTACTTACTACTCAAGTAACAAATCAAATGAATAAAATAAGTAATGGTTGATTTGCAGGGTAATAATGGCAGGGTTGAATTTTGCATTGGACGTGGGTGTTGCTGGCAAGACCAGTGTTTATTGCCCATCCCTAATTGCCGTTGAACTGAGTGGTTTGCTTGGCCATTTCAGAGGGCAGTTAAGAGTCAACCACCTTGCTGTGGGTCTGGAGTCACATGTAGGCCAGACCAGGTAAGGATGGCAGATTTCCTTCCCTAAAGGACATTAGTGACCCAGATGAGTCTTTATGACAATCAATGATAGTTTCACAGTCACCATTACTGAGACTAGCTTTCAACTCCAGATTCATTCATTGAATTTAAATTCCACCAGCTGACGTGGTGGGATTTGAACCCATGTCCCCAGAGCATTAGCCTGGGGCTCTGGGTTACTAGTCCAGTGACATTACCATTACACCACCACATCACCAGAACTGCCCATGTGGAAGTTTGTAAAGAGCATGGCTATCCCAACAACTATATCCACAGTAAGGGTCTGCAGCTCAAGGAGCTTTGGTTCAGCTACATAGATAATTGTTCCTGGAGGCAGTCACACCCCTTAGGTTAAGTCTTTAGAGTTGATCAATGGTCAGGGCACATTTGACTACAAGTCAGGTATGGGGATCCAGCATGTAGTGATAGGGGAGTCTCGGCCTTTGACCTTAACCAATAGGTACGAGGTGCTTGCTACCTGTTTGGGGGGGAGCAAGGATTGCAGGGTGCTTGGACAAACTGAACAAAGCACCATGGTGCAAGATGCCATTCATGTGGAGGGAGTGAAAAGGAATGTGGTCAGGGGGACAGATACTGTTCTCTGCAATTGCATTCAGGAGCACTAACGGTTGTTTTGCCTGCCCAGTGCCAGGGGCATCTCTTCACGGCTGGAGACAGAGTGGAAGGGGGAAGGCTCAGTTGTCATTCATGGGATGTGGGAGTCGCTGGCTAGACCAGCATTTATTGCCCATCCCTAATTACCCTTGAGAAGGTGGTGGTGAGCTGCCTTCTTGAACCACTGCAGTCCATGTAGTGTAGGTACACCCACAGTGCTGTTAGGGAGGGAGGATTTTGACCCAGCGACAGTGAAGGAACGGTGATATATTTCCAAGTCAGGATGGTGTGTGGCTTGGAGGGGAACTTCTAGGTGGTGGTGTTCCCATCTATCTGCTGCCCTTGTCCTTCTAGATGGTAGAGGTCGTGGATTTGGAATTTGCTGTCTAAGGAGCCTTGGTGAGTTCCTGCAGTGCATCTTGTAGATGGTACACACTGCTGCTACTGTGTGTCGGTGGTGGAGGGAGTGAATGTTTGTGGATGTGGTGCCAATCAAGTGGGCTGCTTTGTCCTGAATGGTGTCCAGCTTCAAGTGCTGTTGGAGCTGCACTCATCCAGGCAAGTGCCTTGTAGATGGTGGACAGTCTTTGGGGAGTCAGGAGGTGAGTTACTCGCTACAGGATTCCCAGCCTCTGACCTGCTCTTGTGGTCACAGTATTTATATGGCTAGTCCAGTTCAGTTTCTGGTCAATGGCAACCCCCAGGATGTTGATAGTGGGGGATTCAGTGATGGTAATGCCATTGAATTATCGAGGGGTGGTGGCTAGATTCTCTCTTGTTGGAGATGGTCATTGCCTTGTGTGGCGCAAATGTTATTTGCCATTTTTCAGCCCAAGCCTGGATATTGTCCAGGTCTTGCTGCATTTGGACACGGACTGCTTCAATATCTGAGGAGACACGAATGGTGCTGAACATTGTGCAATCATCAGCGCACATCCTCACTTCTGACCTTATGATGGAAGGAAGGTCATTGATGAAGCAGCTGAAGATGGTTGGGCCGAGGACACTACCCTGAGGAACTCCTGCAGTGATGTCCTGGAGCTGAGATGACTGACCTCCAACAACCACAACCATCTCCCTTTGTGCTAGATATGACTCCAACTAGTGGAGAGTTTTGCCCCTGATAAAAGATTCTAAAAGGCCTTGACAAGGTGTATGTGGAAAGGATGTTTCCTCTTGTGGGTGAGTCCAGAACTAGGGGGCACTGTTTTAAAATTAGGGGTTGCCCTTTTAGGACAGAGATGAGAATTTTTTCCCTGAGGGATGTGCAACTTTGGAACTTTCTGCCTCAAAAGGCAGTGGAAGGGGGTGGGGGGGGGGGGGGGGGGGGGAGGTGGTGGGGGGTGGTGGGGGGGGGGCAGTGGGGGAGTGGTCATTGAATATTTTTAAGGCAGAGGTAGATATAGCCTGATACTATAAATTTTATAAACCTCTCTGAACAATTTAAGACCTGAGGCTCCAGTATTAATTGTTCCCTTTGAGGGAGTGTCCAAGATTGAATTTCACCTCAGGCCCATCAATGTTATTAGCAGGGTCCTTACAACATAAATGACCAGCTCCAAATGGTTGTGGCGAGATTAATTTGTATTAACAGTGCAAATTCAGCAATGTCACAACACAGAATGGGTGTTTTTCAGGCCATTGCGGGGTTTTACTTGGAGCTGGTGTACTTGGTGACCGCCTTTGCGCCCTCCGACACGGCGTGCTTGGCCAGTTCCCCGGGCAGCAGAGGGCACACGGAGGTCTGTATCTCCCGGGAGCTGATGGCGCTGCGCTTGCTGTAATGGGCCAAGCGGGAAGCCTCACTCATGATGCACTCGAAAATATCGCTCACGAGCGAGTTCATGATGCTCACGGCCTTGGAGGAGATGCCGGTGTCGGGGTGAACCTGGGAAGCTCGCAGTAATGCCTTTATTGATCAATGGCGGAACAGCGCATATCATTCCCATCTGTGGCGAGTCAGAATTCACGCCATCACTCAACCTCATGACAAAATGCCAGCTGTTATATGCAGCAATAACGGAGTGCGCCATGAACTGAATTACTTTTCCCAACAATTCGAGCTGACATCCACAATATATCACTGGGATTCCAGTGAAATGTGACAGCTCATCTGGTTTCCACTTGAACTGAAAGAAACCCTAGCAACAGATCATAGATTGCCCTTTTCCAAACTAAGCCTGTGACTGGACTGCAGCATAATTAGCAGACATTCAGCACAGGAGAGAGACCGAATAGGGGATTTAGCAACGAAAAGGATGGAGTACTTGCTATGAGGGAGAGAAATAGGAATAGTTTGATTCAGTCCAGGATTAGAAGTTAAAGATAACACTGCTGGCTGTGGGAACCTGTGCTACTCTCCTATTGTTTACTACAGATCATGTGACTTTTTTTATTCATTCATAGGATGTGGGCGTCGCTGGCTATGCCAGCATTTATTGCCCATCCCTAATCGCCCTTGAGAACTGAGTGGTTTGCTAGGCTATTTAAGAGTCAACCACATCACTATGGGTCTGGAGTCACATGTAGGCCAGACCAGGTAAGGACAGCAGATTTCCTTCCCTAAAGGACATTAGTGAACCAGATGGGTTTTTACAACAATCAGCAATGGTTTCATGGTCATTAAACTTTGAATTCCAGATTTTTTTTATTGGATTCAAATTTTACCACCCAGGTCCCCAGAGAATTAAAAGCAAAAAACTGCGGATGTTGGAACTACGTGGATTTCAACTGAAGTTCCATCCCTCATGTTTCGAACCCAGCCAGGATTACAGGTATCTCCGGGACATACAACGCTCCTCGGACTGCTGTTCTCGCTGCATCCTGAGATCCACACTCAGTGCCATGCGCCGCCATATGAACACACTCGACCTCTCCCTCCAGCAGCACCGCAACATCCTGCAGCCTTAGAAAATTACCCTGGGTCACTGGAGTACTAGTCCAGTGACAATACAAGTATTATTCTTAAAAGGTACATTACACACTAAATAAAACTATAATTACTGCATTTATATCTATTATTGAAAGTTACAGTCAATGCTTGATGTAGAACCCCACCAACCTCCCACAAGTCCCCTGCTCACTGGGGAAGGGGGCCATAGATGGCTATACAAGGCCTGAATCTACACACTCTAGTGATATTTTGATGGACTCCCAGCCCTCGTCCATTATAAACCAAGGTAAATTGGACATTAATTACAAGCCTCCCACAAATCAGCATCAGGATCATTTACAAGTGACATATAAAGTACATCACCATGGGAACTAATCAGGTGAGATGATTATGTTTGGACATAGGCCAAGATAGGTTCCTGTAAATGTGTAACGATCCTATAGATAAAGCACAGGAATCATGTTGATATTCCCCATTTATTTGCTCAAAGAAGATTGGAAGCGCGAGTATGTGTTGAACACAGGTGTTCCCTCATTTGCTGTACCATCATGTCTTGCACACGGGTGCCCCAGCCCGGTGAAAACTGGTGAGCATGTCAATAAACCGCCAGCATCTCTTTTCCTCTTATTCTCCCACCCACTGTTCTCGCATTCCCATGGGTGTCAGCCTCCTTCCTGTACCTCAACCATGCTGCCATCCATCATGAGCGTGGATGGGCTATTCAGGAATGAAGGGCATGGCAAGCCGATTCCAATCTTGCCTGTTGTGTAAAGCCAGTGCTGATTCACTGACTGTTGCAGAGTGACAGCTAGAAAATCGTCAAGCATCAAATTGATTCTCCTGAGTGACCCTGTTGCTGACTTCACGACGTTTACAATTTCAAGTTGACTGCACTGGGAATTGGGACAGAAGTTGTCCTAATGCACAGTGGCAGCAGTGTGTGTACCATCTACAGGATGCACTGTAGTGACTCACCAAGCCTCCTTAGACAGCAAATTCCAAACCCACGACCACTACCATCTAGAAGGACAAGGGCAGCAGATAGATGGGAGCACCACCACCTGGAAGTTCCCCTCCAAGTCACTCACCATCCTGACTTGGAAATATATCGCCATTCCTTCACTGTCACTGGGCCAAAATCCTGGAACTCCCTCCCTAACAGCACTGTGGGTGTACCTACACCACATGGACTGCAGCGGTTCAAGAAGACAGCTCACCACCACCTCCTCAAGGGGCAATAAATGCTGGCCTAGACAGCAAAGCCCACATCCATTCAATGAAAGGGAAAAAAAAAATCCTCAGCAGATAGTACATCCTGGGAATTCTAATGACATCATCAGTCCACTTTTGGTAGTCCTTCCCCCCCACCAACACCCCCCCCACCCCCCCCCCCCACCCCCACCCCCCCATGTTGCAACATCAAGGCGACTGCTGCAGCAACAGACAGGATTGATGAGACCAGACTTTGCAGCTCAGCCAGTCTCTTCATCCCATCCATTGTTTTATCTCTACCTTTTAGCCTTTTTAGATTCCTTCACCCCACCCCACCCCCACTAGGGCTATCTGTACCTTGCTCGTCCTGCTTTCTACCCTTAATTAGCACATTCCTTAGATGATATCACCACCTTCAACACCTCTTTGTCCTTTTGTCTATGACATCTTTTGGTTATCTCCCCCTATCACTGGCTCTCTATCCAGCTCTACCTGTCCCACTCCCCCTTAAACCAGCTTATATTTCACCTCTTTTCTATTTTTCCTTAGTTCTGTTGAAGAGTCACGCGGACTCGAAACGTTAACCGTGTTCCTCTCTGCAGATGCTGCCAGACCTGCTGAGTTTTTCCAGGTATTTTTATTTTTGGTTTGGATTTCCAGCATCCGCAGTTTTTTGCTTTTATCTTCATCCCTGTCCCTGTTTTTCTCTGCATTAATCCCAGTCACAGTCTTTTTTAAAAATATGATAAGAAAGGCTTTATTGGGAATCACTGCCCAGACATCAAACAAAGGTCCACGGAGATGTGTCAAACTGAAAATACAACCAAAACAGAAATACCCATGCAAAGAAATGAAAGAAATGTTTTTTTCTTTTTTTAAAAACACCTCAGTCCCTGTTTTGTATTTGTGGATAGCAACTGTTCATGATGACTGTGCTTCCTCACCCTCCCCAAAGTTACGTCACCTCTAACCCATCTTTTGCATATTTACCTGTTCCACTGTCATCCCTTTTTACTCAGCACCATCATCCATTTTGTCATTTTAACTGTCCTGCCCTCCACCCCATCACAGACTTGCACTTTTCTCCTTCCTCTGCACTTACTTTATCCAACTTTCTTTTGGCCAGGCTGATGAACAGTCATCAACCTGGGAACATTGAGTGATATACCATCTCCGCCGATGAGTATTTCCAGCGTTTTCTAGTTTCTTGACATTGTCAGCATTCTCCGCATGTTATGTTTGTTTTGTGCAGACAACTCAAGTAGAACAAAGCAGGTTTTTGTTTTTTTGCACAATGTAGTTAACTCTTAACTGCCCTCTGAAATGGTCCAGCAAGTCACGAAGGGCATTTAGGGATGGGCAATAAAGAAGGCAGCTCACCATCACCTTCTCAAGGGCAAGTAGAGATGGACAATAAATGCTGTCCTAGCCAGTGACACCCACAGCCCATAAATGAATAAAAAAAGAGAGGGTCCACCATTGAGGCAAGGAACCCAAAGGAGAATCACACAGTGCAGAAGAGGTTCCATGTGAGAAACACCTGACCTACCTACCTAATCCCATTTACCAGCACTTGGCCCATAGCCTTGAATGTTATGAGGTGCCAAGTGCTCATCCAGGTACTTTTTAAAGTTTGTGAGGCAACCCACCTCCACCACCGTCCCACGCAGCGCATTCCAGACCATCACCACCCTCTAGGTAATAAAGTTTTTCCTCTGAAGATGATAGTCAAATTGTTGCTAATTAGCGGGCTCGTGTGCCCAAGAATAGTACTTGTATTTTTCTGGTAAGGTGACTTTTGATTGGCCCACCTTTGGGAATACAATTTTGCTTCCCCTGAACCACAGGTAGTGTTCGGGGAACCAGGGAGAATGCAGAAGTGAGAATAACAGGGGAAATAGTAGGGGACTGTTTAGGGGAATGCTCTCTTCAAGGAAGCCTGAGCATCTGGCATGTTAGAGGAGGAAAGGAAGTGTGTTTAATTTGTGAACTCCATTTGAGGGAGTGTCTATATCAGAATCCAAGGTCACTCTGCCCTTCCTCATTTTTTTGGCCTAATACAGGCACCAGGTGGTGGAAGATGGGAAATGTGGGATGTTTCCACCCAGTCAGCAATCCAAAGATGATGTAAACATACCCAGTTGTGTTGGTCCTAGTGGCAGAGTAAGATGCATTCAGGGAACTGTATGTTTCTAAGGGGGTGAGGTGGAGGGGAGATAATGTTCCACTAGGACCAATAGAAGGGTGACCTTGGAGGCAAAATGCACCCCAGGTCTCACCATTCTGAGATGAAAAACTGAAGGGAGAGACAGAGACCCCTATATGAGCAAATGAACAAGGAGCAGGAATAGGCCATTCAGCCCCTCGAGTCTGCTCCACCATTTAATAAGATAATGGCTGATCTGACAGTTCCCTCAAATCTGCATCCTGCCTACCCCCATTAACCTTTCACCCCCTTGCTTACCAAGAATCTATCCAGCTCTACCTTAAAAATATCCAAAGACTCTGCTTCCACCGCCTTTTCAGGAAGAGAGTTCCAAAGACTCCCAACCCTCAGAGAAAATTTTTCATCTCTGTCCTAAATAAGCGTCCCCTTATTTTTAAACAGTGACCACTAGTCTAGATTCTCCCACAAGAGGAAACATCCTCTCCATATCCACTCTGTCAAGACCCCTCAGGATCTTATATGTTTCAATTAAGTCGCCTCTTACTCTTCTAAACTCCAGTGGGTACAAGCCCAGCCTGTCCATCCCTAACTGCCCTTGAACTGATTGAAATGGTGTGGCAAGCCAGAGGGCAGTGAAGAGTCAACCACATTGCTGTGGGTTTACAATCACAGATCAGGTCTGGGCTAAACTGGTTTCACGTGGTCCTGATACCAACCGCAGCTGCAAACCTGAAGACCCATAGATGAGCCTACAGTGGGCAGCCCCAGTGTGTATTTTAAGGGATTATTACACAAGCTCAGTATCCCCTAAAGCAATTGAACTCACTTGACCGGTACAGAGGGAGGGACCACGTAACACTCTGGTTTTGATTCCAAAGGGCAAAGTTTTATATGATAACATGCACCATAAGTCACTGAATCAAACAGACATGATTGTACTGAGCTGGTGCAAACCAAAGAGGCGGGCACTGTATAGCCTGTTGCCTATTGAATCAGGGATAGTGTCTGATCAGGGTGGGGGTGGGGGGGAACAAATCGCTGGGAACAAATTTATGGTAAAAAGGAGAATGCAATCAGGGAAAGGAGGGAATCGTTAAACAATATGGCAATAGGATTCAACACTAGAACTTGGCTGGCAAATATCAGAAATTTAGCTACACTGAACAAGGCAATTAAGAATCTGAAAACACAGCTCAAAAACATTCTTCAGGAAAGTAACACCAATCAGAATGCTCAACCGCATGAGGTAGGGGTGATGACCATTCACCCAAAGGATAGTGCGGACTTGTTGTAAACCCACATGCGTGGGGACATAGGCCTTTCCCTGATACTGCCAGGTATAGTGTAACTCACAACTCGTTATCTCTGGATAACACCACCCCTGTGGGCTGCACAGACCAAATTCATAGAGAACTATACAAAGGCCATCTACATTTCCTAAACCAGGCTGGCCAATTGGAGTTCACTCATCTGCTAGGACACAGAACCCACAACCTTTCTTTCAATTCTTAATGGTTGGGACATTTAACAATCTCGGGGACCCAGACAAGGGATACATATCCTTTATCAAAGGCAGTGTGGAGAGATGGGAGTCATATGACATGGATCTCTAGTTTGCGGAACCAGTAGTATTGCCTGGTGGAACTACAAAGTCAGTCTGCCATTTTACCATCCTTCAAGCAGCCTCACTGAAAAGGAGCTCCACCCAGGTTGAATACCTAACCCCACCTATGCTGTTTCTACTGGGACTTCTGTACCATCGCCTACAAGACTGATTCATCTCTACCTGCCTCTCACAATATGTGAAGTCAACACCACCAGCAAAGTGAATTAACCAGCATCGGTTTTCAACCCACTGAACTCCATGAAGGAATACCCCATTGGACTTTGATTCTGGAATCCATGTGAACCAATATTTCTTTCCTCTGTGGTCTCTTGTACGATAAATCTTTTTCTCTACCCCTCCCTTTAATGTCTGGGTAGGGAGGCAACGTTGCGACCCTCCTCCCACGTTTGGAGTATGTGCAAATAAATTAACCCTCTTGAGTTTATCTTATCTGGAGTCCACTCTGGGGTCATTAATAGAAAATGGGTTGGGAAAAACACCACTGCTTATAAAAAGGGAAAGCAAATCAAAAACACTTTTCTGTTCACAGAGGAGAAATCAAGACTGTTTAAATTAAGCCCCCTCCTGTCAGTAACATGCACACCAGTACGATTAATAGTTTAACTGGGGAGGATCATAACACCTCTCTGGGGGCAGCACGCAATGATGTGTGCATCTTGTACGGGTCCTGGTTGGTGGAACAAGCCTAAGAGAATATGAGGCAAGTGTATGAGGGCCAAGGTCCCTCCTGGATCACAAATGAGTGCTTGGCTTCTCCTTTACAAATGTGTAAATAGTATCACAGCCTGCTAAACTCATGGGTTTAATCCAAGTTTGTCCTGTTCAAGTTGGGTGCAAAACAGCTAAATGGACCATCATCGGCCTTTTGTACCTACCAGTAGTGCCCACTGGACAGGAGGCTTTAGCTGTATACCGAGTGGTAAATATTGGATTAATAGAGGAGAAATGACATATGCGTTGTCATGACGAATATCTATTCATTGTGAACTTGGGGAAGTAAATGGCAGGGCTACGACTGGAGGGATGCAATATGTGAAGGGAAATTGTGTGGCCCTACAAACTAGATGATCATCTAGAAGCCACATGTGGGTCACTCAAACACAAATATATTGTACAATGGAAGCTGAGAGAGCTGATTTAAAACCGACATTGCATGTGTAGGAGAAGGGGAATATTGTATCACTACCATGGAAAGGGAGTACAGGTATGGGGGACGAGAGGTCATGTCCGATCCACAAACTGACCTTCAGTTTCAGCCCGAAAATACCCGTGAGAATTGGGAATAGGGAATTGGTGAATATTTACTCTCACGGCTGCGAGGAAACGAAGGTGGAGGATAGCTTAAGGGATCAAATGTGGCAATCGGTAAAACAGTTCGATTATAATGTCCCAGGGCTTCCCAAACAATCGGTAGTACTAAGGGAGTGTTTTGCAAAATCCCAGAGGATATTTTTCCACCCGCAACAGCATCATCAGGATATCCAGAAGGCAACTGATGAAATTAGTGGGAGGATTTAAGGGATTGGGGTTTAAATGCAGGTATCCATCCATGGATTAGGATTGGGTCACATGTTTTGATTGTTCTGCAATTATGGATAATTGTGTATCTGATGGTTAATTGTTGTACGCAATGTTGTCAAAATGAAATGTATCAACCTCTAACTGCACAGGTCATGGAACTGGAGCTATGACCACTGCATCAGGTACGAGTCCCGGAGTACATTGCTCTCAATGGGGTGTGGTGGTTGACTGGTGTACGATATGGTATACATACATGGTATGTATTCTCAGTTTGCTGAAATATGAAGTTGACATGATACGGAGTGAGAAAAATTAGTCATGCAGAGGTGGGGAAGCCCCTTTAGGCTTTTAAGAATACTATTGTGATTTGAATTTTTAAAAAGGGGAGGCTGTAAGCCAAAATGCTCATGACCCATCCCTCTCAACCTTTGTTGCATATTACTGTTCAAGCTTTATAATTGTACAATATTATAATTGACTCACAGTAGCAGCAGTGTGTACCATCTACAAGGTGCACTGCAGGAATTCACCAAGCCTCATTAGACAGCACTTTCCAAACCCATGACCACTACCATTTAGAAGGACAAGGGCAGCAGATAGATGGGAACACCACCACCTGGAAATTCCCCTCCAAGTCACTCACCATCCTGACTTGGAAATATATCGGCCGTTCCTTCACTGTCGCTGGGTCAAAATCCTGGAACTCCCTCCTTAACAGCACTGTGGGTGTACCTACACCACATGGACTGCAGCGGTTCAGGAAGGCAGCTCACCCCCACCTTCTCAAGGGGCAATTAGGGATGGGCAATAAATGCTGGCCCAGCCAGTGAAGCCCACATCCCATGAATTATTTTAAAAAAAATTGTATAAGGGTCTTTCTCTGAAAGATGTTCTTTGTATATGATTTTATGATTTGTGTGGGGGGAGGGTGGGGAGACAGAAAAACAAGAGACAGATTGCGAGTAGTTTTAATGAGCTTTCAAAATTGACGTGTCTTGTGCACCATCATTTGTGTTTCTTTCATTCCAAGTGTGACAGTTGACCAATGAAATGCTGCATCCTGTTTCAAATAAATGGGAGCACCAATCATATGCAACGTTTGCAGTCTTAAGGAACCATCGTTCCTGCTTGATTTAAATAGATGGGATCACTAAACTAATCATTGTCATGTAAATGTTTGTGGTCATGTTGTAATTGAATTGATGAGTGACCCTGTATGTGGGGCGGCTCCTACAAGGTCAAGCTAAGCGGAAGTTGGAACTCAACTAATTCGTGATATGGGTCACACTACCAAAGCTGACCAGAAGCATCTGTAGATCCGGACATGATTGATTTAAACTTTACAAAGTCTGTAGAACTTGTGAAAACAACTCTTTACTGAACTTAACAAACCTCATCGGCACATATTGACGCCAGAGGTTACAGCAAAGCGGGAGATCAGCTTAGGAGGAGACTGCACAGCCTCAGGTACCTCAGTCGGGCAGGAGTGATTTGGCTAATCACTCAAAGATGCTGAGACGCAGGGCGACACAAAGTCACCGGCCAACAAAGCCTGCTCCCGCCCAAGGGTCACTCAGATTCAGGGTGTTTGAGTGTAACCTTTTCACAAGCTTGTTCACGATAAATATTCTCATACTTTTTGGAACCAAACAGAACCCGATCAGAGTGGGTCTCATCCATACTCGTCCAGGGTAAGGCTCTGAACTTAAAAGTAAGATTTGCACATCCTACAGTTACTCACTAGCTCCCATTCCTCATCACCATTTCTGCGTCCTATAAAAAGGAGTACAAGACAGGCAAGAGCATGTCCAAACTGGGCCTGGTTGCTTGTGAAGCATCTTGGCTCCGACATGAGTTGTTGGTCAGGATATTGGAGGGTTCCTTGAGCCTGCCAAGCTGTACAGCAAGGAATTAGCAGAGCGGGGTTGGGGGGGTGGGTGGGGGGGGGGATTATTCTTTTTTTCCTAAATCAAAACATTCAGAGCTTCAGCCCAAGTTATATTTGTACAAAGGTCAACTTAGGTTACCATGGTGACCGCTTAAAGAGGAAGAGAAAGAAAAGCTTGAAACAAAAAAATTAGCTGCCAGATGCAAGGTGAGACTTGCATTCTGCACAGTTGACACCATGCCACCTCAACAAACTCTTCAGAGGTTTCTGGCAGAGGACCAATGCAGGGAGGACATGTAGCAAGACACAGCCAGGCACTGTTTGTAGGTGCTGAGAGAAATCGATGACAGAATGTACAGGACTGTGCCCAATGTTGCAGTATTTATTCTCACTGGGTGAAAGCTGGTGTAAGACAGTTATTTAAAGCACCACCACAGAAATCAAGAATATCGATTTTAGAAATTATAAAGATCTAACTTAACAGTCTGGCCTTGGGTATACAAGACATAATAGTCAGGGTAAATGGGTCATTCTCAGGATGGCAAACTATAACAAGTGGAGTGCCATGGGGTCAGTGCTGGAGCCTCAACTATTGATGATCCATATTAATGACTTGGATGAAAGGACTGACTATATTGTAGCCAAAGCTGCTAAGGATACAAAGATGGGTAGGAAAGCAAGCTGTGAGGAGGATACAAAGGGATATGGATAGGATAAGCAAGTGGACAAAAAAACGTTGGCAAGTGGAGCAAAGTTATAATCTCACTAGAGACCAGTAATGTGTTTAGTTTAAGAATCTGAAAACCCATGTATTTACTAAAAGAATGAAGCCACAAGTTTCACGGTTGAGAACAAAATCAAGAAACAAGAAAACTAATAACTACACTGTCTTAAATAATGTCAGTTACGTTAAAGATATTGGCTCCGATCTTCCAGTGTCATAGCCAGGAAAATGCGCTAGGGGACTCCTTGGAAGTCCCAACATACTGACTCCACGGGAATTGTTCGGTAAGTTTCAACTTCCGATGGGAAATTCCCCTGCTCCCTGGGAGCCTCCAAAAATGTCTCCAACTGAGTTAGAGGCTTCCGAGTCACTTACGTGGATAGTTACACAGGAAATACTGTGCTGAAAAAAAAGTCTAACTCTTGGGTAACTATACATCTGACACCCCCAACCCACCCCTGACTCCACACTGACTGCCCCCCTCCGCAAATCCCCCCAAACCTTCTAGCTCCACCCACCACCCTCAACCTGACCTCACCACCCTATTCAGTTGGCATTCTACCTACCCTGCCACCCTATCCACTTACCTCACTCACACTCATTCACTAACACAGTGGAAAAGCTATTTAAACGTCCCAAATCTCTTCAGTGTATTAGTGAATGAAGAGTTCAAGCCTTGCCAGAATATGGCCGCTCGTACCATAAACAGGGGGCCACTGACCCTGCGCTACGATGAAGGGTTCAGAGAACAGGTTTGCTCCTCATTTCTGAAGAGGCCCAGTTCTAAAGTCCAGGAGAGAAAAGCAGAGCTCCACCGCTGTGTATCAAAAAGAATAGGAGCGGAGTGACAATGCAATGGTGATTGCTACCCCTCAGACGATTTGGCCCTTTAAAAAGTATAATGAACACAATTACTTACAATCTAAACCAAACTTAACTCAAATTTTCTTCTACCCCCATTTGATTTAAGTCCCCAATAACTCAAGTCAGAAGCTTATCAGAAATTGGAGATTAACCACTTGGTCTGAGTACCATTTCAAAGATTCGTATAAGAGTCGAGATGTCTCGGACCTTTCACTTACTTCTGGCAATGCTGTCCCTTTAAATCTGCTCCAACCTTCCTACTGTTGTAGGCTCCCTGCTCAACACAGGTGTCATTCATGTCTTCAGTGCCACCTCTGGTTAGAATTCTCCTGGCTACAGTATTCTTTAGCTCAGGGGTCCTACCTCTAAGAAATGTTTCCCCCTCTCTCAGTTTGGCTATCCCAGAAGTTCAACTCATGATTAGTAGAATTCTTCAGTTGTCAAGGTTTTATTTTTTTAAAAAACCCTTTTAGCCAGCACAACGAATTTCAACTGAACTCTGCTGGAAAGAGATGTTCCCTGTGTTCTGCTAGTTATAAACTAACTGAACTCAAACTGTCTGCAAAACAGAACCATACCCAGGAATCTTCTCACCCCTATAATTAACTGCGAGTTGACCCAGTTTTGATTGATCGTATGGCCAAGTTGCCTGGGAGATAAACAAACAGCCACTGGAAGACAGTTACTTTACCAGAAGTCCCCTTTCAGAGTTCAGTTCTTAAAGGGACCATCACCCCCAACATAAAAATAGTGCTTTCCCCACCCCACAAAAGCACATGGGCCATCATAGTATAATGTCAGAAAATGAGAGGTTGTCCAATTGGCAGGAAGAATAGAAAAACAGAATATAATTTAAATGCAGAGACACCCAGAATGCTGCGGTACAGGGGGATCTGGGTGTTCTGGTACAAGAATCACAAAAAGTTAGCATGCAGGTACAGATAGTAGTAATTAGAAAGGCAAATGGAAGGGGGGATGGAATATAAAAGTAGGAAAGTCTTACTAAGACTGTACAGAGTATTGGTGACACCACACCTACAGTACCCTGCATAATTTTGGTCTCCTTGAGGGATAGACTTGCATTGGAAGCAGTTCAGAGAAGGTTGACTTGGCTGATTCCTGGGATGAAGGGGTTTGTTTTATGAGGAGAGGTTGAGCAGGTTGGGCCTCTACCCATTGGAGTTAAGAAGAAATGAGAGGTGATCTTATTGAAACATAAGATTCTGAGGGGGCTTGACAGGGCAGATGTTTCCTCTCTTGGGGTAATTTAGAACTAGGGGGCACAGTTTCAGAGTAAGGGGGTCTCCCATTTAAGATGGAGATGAGGAGGAATTTCGTCTCTTAAAGGGTCTAGTGTTAGGAATTCTCTTCCCCAGAAAACAATGGAGGCTGGGTCACTGAATATATTCAAGGCTGAGTTAGACAGATTTTTGATGACAAGGGAGTCAAGGATTATGGGGGAAATGGGCAGGAAAGTGGAGCTAAGGCCACATCAGATCAGTCACGATGTTATAGAATGGTGGAGCAGGCTCGATGGGTCCGAAAGACCTACTCCTGCTTCTAATTCTTGTGTTCGTATTTTGATGCTTACAGGTGACAAAAGCAGAAATGTAGCATACAAGAGAACAGTAACAGACTTCAGGAGGATAGAAAATTGAAGAAGAAGTGGGCAGACACCTAGCTGGTAAAACTAAACGCAGGGGAGAGCAAAATGATATACTTTGGTAGTAATGGGGAGACACAATCTAAACTAAATGGTATAATTTTTAAAATGGGTACAGGAACAGTCCTGGGGGTGGATTTAGACAAATCTCCAAAGGACAGGCTTGTTCAATAAAAGCACATGGAATCCTTGGTTTCATTAGAAAAAAGGAAGAGAGTACATAAGCAAGCAAGATATATTAAGGCTGGGATTTTCCGGTCCTGGTCGCCCGAAATCAACGGATCATTGGTTGGTCCGACAAATTTTGCACTCTACCCACAACGATTCCTGCTGCAGGCAGGACCATAAAATCCTGGCCTAAATCTTTATGGAACACTGATGAGGCCTCAACTGGAGCACTGGCTTTAATTCTGGGAACCACACTGGAGCCAGGCTGACAAGGAGAGGGTGCAGAAGAAATTGGAACAGTAGCAGGGATAACTCGGGGTTATTTCAAGAGTCTGGAGAAGCTGGGGGTTGTAGGTTAAGGGGAGATTTGGTTTTGTTGGAGTAAAAGAGAGACATGGTCTCCAGTAACAGAAGGTTCAGTAACCAGGGGGCACAGATTTATGATGATTGAAAATAGAACCAGAGACAACTTAAGGAAACATTTCTTTTTTAAAATACAGGAAGTTGTTATTTAATATACACTGCCAGAAAGACTGGTGGAAGCAGATTAAATAATAACTTTAGGAGAATTGGATAAATACTTGAAGGAAAAAGAGCAGAGAGTGGGGGTAATTGGATAACCTCTTTCAAAGAGCTGTCACAGACACGATGGGGCAAATGGCCTCCTCCTGGGCTTCTATGGTATCTGTAATAGCCTCCAGTTCCACCACCTTCCCTCACATTCGTTCCAAGCTCATTATATCCTCAAGACTCTTGGTCCCTTAGCCCTCATTGTCACAAAAATGGTTTTTCTTTCTGCAGTTTCCCTTTAAGGGGCTGCCTCTTAATTTGTCTATTAGTCTTTTTGGTTTTCATTAAGAGAGCCACATCACCCCATCCTTGCTGGCCTACGTTAGCTCTCAAAGCTGAGCACGTAGGGTAAGTACCATATCTAGAATCAGCAAGTTTAGGCAGGATCTTAAAATGGGTTAAAAACAAAAAAACTGCGGATGCTGGAAATCCAAAACAAAAACAGAATTACCTGGAAAAACTCAGCAGGTCTGGCAGCATCGGCGGAGAAGAAAAGAGTTGACGTTTCGAGTCCTCATGACCCTTCGACAGAACTTGAGTTCGAGTCCAAGAAAGAGTTGAAATATAAGCTGGTTTAAGGTGTGTGTGTGGGGGGCGGAGAGATAGAGAGAGAGAGAGAGAGAGAGGTGGGGTGGGGGGGTGGTGTGGTTGTAGGGACAAACAAGCAGTGATAGAAGCAGATCATCAAAAGATGTCAATGACAATAGGACAATAGAACACTGAGGTGTTAAAGTTAAAGTTGGTGATATTATCTAAACGAATGTGCTAATTAAGAATGAATGGTAGGGCACTCAAGGTATAGCTCTAGTGGGGTTTTTTTTTATAATGGAAATAGGTGGGAAAAGGAAAATCTTTATAATTTATTGGAAAAAAAAGGAAGGGGGAAACAGAAAGGGGGTGGGGATGGGGGAGGGAGCTCACGACCTAAAGTTGTTGAATTCAATATTCAGTCCGGAAGGCTGTAAAGTCCCTAGTCGGATCTCCGACCTATTTCCATTATAAAAAAAAAACCCACTAGAGCTATACCTTGAGTGCCCTACCAACCATTCTTAATTAGCACATTCGTTTAGATAATATCACCAACTTTAACTTTAACACCTATGTGTTCTATTGTACTATTGTCGTTGACATCTTTTGATGATCTGCTTCTATCCTTCTATCACTGCTTGTTTGTCCCTACAACCACACCCCGCCCCCCCACCTCTCTGTCTCTCTATCTCTCCGCCCCCCACACACACACCTTAAACCAGCTTATATTTCAACTCTTTCTTGGACTCGAACTCAAGTTCTGTCGAAGGGTCATGAGGACTCGAAACGTCAACTCTTTTCTTAAAATGGGTTAACCAATTTAAAAAAGAATGAAGTAAAACCTCTGCACATTACAAGAACAGAAAAAAGAATCAAGTTTGAATAAATACAGGAACATGCAAAAAGCATGAGAAAAGTAACAGCTTCAGGAAGTCGAAGAGAATTGTTTAAAAACAAATTGCAGTGTTATAACAAGTAACTGGCAGCCAGCAGAGAGCTAAGAATGCAAACAAGCTGAACACAAAGGATGAACTCAAGATAGTAAACATACTGAATGATTATAGCTTCTAGTCATAAGGTATGAGCAACATACTCCCCAAAAGCAAACCCAGTTAACTCTGGAAAAAATGAGATAATAGTGTTAGGCATTTGAAAACATTTACCCCAGAGTTGAGACATGCTGGAGGAGGAGATTAGAGAGACAATCATTAACAGAGAGTCAATGGACAGTGGGGAGAGGCACGAGATGACATGCTGCACCGGTTGAGATGCAGTTATGTAGTACTTGATCGATCATGGAAACAAGCTATTGGCGTGAACAGATTCAAAAAGGGAAATGAAAGAGAGACAACTGCAAATCTCCTCGTGTCTCTTCCATCTGGAGTAACCTCAAGGATTAACCACACATGAATAAGCCATTAACCAACACTGAGTCAGAATGGAAAATCATGCTTGACCAACCTCCGCAAATTCTTTGAGGAAGTGACAACCCTAAATGGACAATGGAATGCCTGAGTCCTCCAGAATGCTTGTAACAAAGTTCCAAATGACTTAACTCTGTTTCTCTCTCCATGGATGTTGCTGGACCTGCTGAGTTTTTCCAGCATTTTCTGTTTTTATTTTCACATGAAAGGCTGTTAAACTGAAAGTTGTAGGGATTCTGAGTAAAGGGGGAAAGCAGTGAGTCAATCCCAGAGATTGATGTTAGGACCATTACTGTTTTTAACTGATAGATCCAGGAAAACTCAATGCAAATTAATCAAATTTTCAGACAATATCATACTAAATAGGCCACATGCATACTCCATGAGTGGTGTGGAAACAGCAAAGGATAAAGCCGAGACACATCTTGGAGCTTCCATAAACTCAACACGTCCAACCAACTCGGACCATCAAAGGCAGCACAGTGCTGAAATACAGCACAAACTGTAAAATGCAAGTCAGAGGGCATCAGGATCAAACTGCACAGAGCTCCACTCAGATCCACCTTGAGCAATGTGTCCAGTTCTGTTTCAGACCCACCTTGAGCAGAGTCCAGTTCTGTTTCAGTCCCACCTTGAGCACTGTGTCCAGTTCTGTTTCAGACCCACCTTGCGCTTGGGGAGGAGGGGTGGGAGTGGTGGTGGGGGGTTGGGGGGCGGTGGGGGGTTGGGGGAATGGCAGCACAATTTGAAATTAAGGGAATTAAGGGGTCTGAAATTTAAGACAGGGATGAGAACGAGTTTCTTCCCAGAGGGTCATCAGTTTTTGGAGGTCTCTTCCCTGGAAGGCAGTGGAGGCAGGGCCATTGAATATATTCAAGGTGGAGGAGGGGAGGGGAGGACAATCAGATCAGCCATGATCTTATTGAATAGCAGAGCAGGTTCAAGGAGCCGAATGGCCTCCACGTGCTCCTATTTCTTATGCTCTTGTGAGCAGCAGGTCAAGTTCTGGTCAGACCCACCTTGAACACCATAACTAGCTCTGGTCAATCAGACATTCTAGTGCTGGAGACAGTCAATATCTCAATATTAAATCACAGAATCATCACAGCACAGAAGGAAGTCATTCAGCTTGTTTTATCAACATCCTGGGGTTACCATTGACCAGAAACTGAACTGGACCAGCCATATAAATACTGTGGCTACAAGAGCAGGTCAGAGACTGGGAATCCTGTGGCGAGTAACTCACCTCCTGACTCCCCAAAGCCTGTCCACCATCTACAAGGCACAAGTCAGGAGTGTGATGGAATACTCTCCACTTGCCTGGATGAGTGCAGCTCCAACAACACTCAAGAAGCTCAACACCATCCAGGACAAAGCAGCCCCGCTTGATTGGCACCACATCCACAAACATTCACTCCCTCCATCACTGACACACAGTGGCAGCAGTGTGTGTACCATCTACAAGATGCACTGCAGGAATTCATCAGCTTCGACAGCACCTTCCAAACCCACGACCTCTACCATCTAGAAGGACAAGAGCAGCAGACACATGGGAACACCACCACCTGGAAGTTCCCCTCCAAGTCACTCACCATCCTGACTTGGAAATATATCACCGTTCCTTCACTGTCGCTGGGTCAAAATCCTGGAACTCCCTCCCTAACAGCACTGTGGGTGTACCTACACCACATGGACTGCAGCGGTTCAAGAAGGCAGCTCACCACCACCTTCTCAAGGGGCAATTAGGGATGGGCAATAAATGCTGGCCTTGCTTAGGAATCTGATTATTTCAAGAAACAATTGTAAGAAGGAGTTAGCAAGCTTCAGCTCCAAGATCTTATTACCATTTTGGAGGAGAGTGGACTTTGATCAGGCTGAACACAAAGATTAATTATTTCTGGCTCTTCCACCCCCCATTCATTAAACTGACAAACAAATTCACTTGGATGGGGAGGAAACCTGGCAAAGCTGCTCACAAAGTCAATCTTGGAACATCTCGATATGCCTGGATTTTCATGTTTGTTATCAATTGATTGTATTCATGTAACTCCTGGGATGGATGCCAAGCTGAGAGATAATCCTGGGTATGTAAAGGGAGTCTGACCCAACCATTTTGTTCCTCTGTCTCCTTGTCTCCTCGTCTCTTGGGCGCTATGTCGCTGTCCTGGTGTTTCACTCTCTCAGTGTCTGCCACCTTCTTTCTCTCACACTTTCCCACCTCCCTCTCTCACTGGCGGAAGTTTGGAGACCACAACCCTGCAGGAAATAAGGCAGTCGTGCCTGGAAAATGGTGGGGATTGACTTGCTGCCCAGTTCTTACTGTGGTCATCTCGATGTTCCCCAAGGCAGCACTCACGTGAGACAGGTGGTAGGACCCTGTTAATACATGTAGAGTAAAGGGCTAACATCAAAGCATACATGGTGCTGATGTAATATGATGTCAGATCACATGATTGAGAAGTAAGAGAGGTCTGGAAGGAGGAACCTCATGTAGAGTTCCAAATGTATAAATACTCGCTGCAAATAAAAAGTTCTGGTTAAAAAGACAATGGACTCGAGTAACGTACCTTTGAGAGATTAGACAATCCCCAAACCCTGTCTAAATCCACCCACCACAACAAAACATGGTGGCAGCGAGTGAAAGACGCAACAAAGACTGAAAGAAGCTACAGGGCTGGCAAGAGAAGAGAACCTCGAAGGAAGGATAAAAGAAAAAAATTCCCAGTCTTACCAAGGCCTCGCGGGAGCAGCAGAGGCAAACTGTGACACAGGCTCGGAGACCAGACAGCAGTGAGCACAGGCCCAAGACAGCAAGCAGCGGTGGAGAAAGAGTCAAAGGCAGAAACAATTCCAGGGCTCAGCAGAAGCATGGAATCCGCACCACCTCTCCCAGAACTATGTCAGAGGGCAGAAAGCTCACAACAGGCCCAGAAGTGGGACAGCTGGTGAAAAAAGGTTCACAAAGTACAGAACTGCTTCAGGATTACATTAAAAAGACCAGAAAGACCAGGTCAGTACCCTATTTTGTGCTGCAGGAACTATTGTTGACAATGTGATAGCAAGGCAGGGGGCTGATGAGACTTCAGCTTATGAAAAAGTCATGCAACCTTTCAACTCTTACTTCAGCATCTGTCACGACTTAATAATAGGGAGGACTAAACTTAACAGATGAAAACAGTGGCCAGATGAAAACATGGATTCCTTTACTGTGCTTATGGAATTTTAAAAGATGAGCTAATTCGGGAAAGGGTGATTGTAGGGATGTTAGATGAAGCATTATCAGATCTCTCATAGACAAGGAGGATTTAACGCTGGTGAAAGCAGTGTAGATTGCGAGACAAGCGGAACTTAGAAAACAGGTTTGGGTGTTCGTTTCCAGGGAAGGAGAGGTCCTGTGGAGAAGATCGAGCGAGACCAGTCAATTCATAGCTCATAAAATGGAAAGCTTGCCAAAACAAGGAAAGACGTGCCAGCCACCATTTTAAAATGTCTCCGGAGTGACAGGAACAAACTGCACAAGGTAGTAGAGTGCCATAACTGTGGAAAAATAGGCCACAACCTGTAAAAAGAGGGAGAAAATTTTAAAATAGAGACATGGACAAGAAGTGGAAGAAGGACAAGAACAGGGATTAACCTTCCTGGGGCCTGGGGGAGATAAATAACACTGAAAGCAAGTGTTGGCTTGTTAAACTCAAAGTAGATGGACACTCCACAGAGTTTAAACTAGACACAGGAGCAGGGGTTTCTGTTTTATCTGATGAGGTCAAATGGCTCAAACAGATTGCAATGTAAATCTCATCCATTATATTACAAGGTCCTTGGGGGAACCACACTAAAAGTGAAAGGCCAACTCATGGCAAAGCTGAAATATAAAGACTGAGAAGTCCTCGAACCTCTCTTTATCATTCAAAATCAAGAATGCTCTCTACTAAGCAGAAAGGCATGCCTAAACCTGAAATTAATAAAGTGGATGAAGTCACTGATGAGAACTACAGCAATATATTCAGGAATGAATTTCCAAAATTGTTTACAGGCCTAGGGATGTTAAAGACACGATACTATATCACCCTACAAACTGATGCTAAACCAATTTGCCTCATTACACTAAGGAGAGACCCTCACCCACTCTTGGACAAAGTCAAGGGTGAAAATGAAAAGATGCAGCAACAAGGGGTTATCTCACCGGTCACCATACCAACAAAATGATGTCAGGAATGGTTACTGGGTCCCAAAGCCAAATGGCTCTATAACAACCTGCGAGGATTTAACTCAACTAAACAAACCAGGGGAACGTGAGATCCACCAGAGAGCTTCAGTGAATGGGAGCCTTGCCAAATTAATCAAGAGAACTTTATTTACCAAATTGGATGTGAACAGTGGGTTTTGGCAGTTGCCTCTGGACAAATAATCCAGATTGCTGACCACATTTCTAACGTCACTGGGTCATTATTGTTTCCATAGATTGCCGTTTGAAATAAGGTCTCTCTAGAAATTTTCCAGAGAACAATGCCCTACAGTCTAGAAGGGATGGAAGGGGTAATATACCATATGGACAACATACTTATACATGGCTCTGAGAGAAGAGTACAAAGAGCAGAGTCTTACATGATGCAGGCCTAACATTGAATGAAAAATGTGAGTTCGCCAAACCGATAATCAAGTTTCTACTTCACATGGTACAAGCCACTGGAATCACAGTTAACCCACAAAAAACAAAAGTAATCAGAGAATTTCCGCCGCCCAGGAACATAACTCAGCTTCAAAATTCCTTGGGATGGTCAACCAAGTGGCCAAGTTCCTGTCAAATTTAGCAGAGGTCAGTGAGCCCTGGAGACAGCTGCTGAGACAGGGTCAACAGTGATGCTGGAGTGTGGATCAGCAGAATTCTTTAGAAAGGATTAAAAACTTTTAATCTCTTCTGAAATCTTGGCACATTACAACCCAGAATTACCAGACATTGTCACAGCAGATGCATTGTTCACAGATCTGGGGTCAGTTTTATTTCAAGTTCAGAGAGATGACAAGTGTAGACCAGTCTCCTATACCTCTTGGTCATGACCAGAAATAGAACAACGATACACCACAATGAAAAAAGCATTGGCAGCAACTTGGGTGTGCAAAAAAAATTCTCAGACAATGTGACTATAGGATTGCATTTCAAGTTTAAAACAGACCATAAGCCACTAGTTTCCCCTTCTGAACATGAAAGAAATTGTGAACATGCTGTCCAGAATCCAACGGTTCAGATTAAGATTGATGAGGTATGATTCCATCACAGAGTATGTTCCTTCACTGTCACTGGGTCAAAATCCTGGAACTCCCTCCCTAACAGCATTGTGGGTGTACCTACACCACATGGACTGCAGCGGTTTAAGAAGGCAGCTCACCACCACCTTCTCAAGGGGCAATTAGGGATGGGTAATAAATGCTGGCCCAGCCAGCGAAGCCCACATCCTGAGAATTAAAACATTTTTAAAAATCTCTGCCAGCTCTCCAAATAGGCAATTCACCTCCTGCCACATTCCACTCTCCCTCGCCCGTTGTAATGCACAATTTCCTTTTCAGATAATAATCTAATTCTCTTTTGAAAGCCCCCTTTGAATCTGTCTCCACCACACACTCAGGCAGTGTGTTCCAGATCCTAACCACTCACTGCGTGAAAAAGTTTTTAATCTCTTCATTGTTTCTTTTGCCAATCACTAAATCTGTGACCCTCTGGTTCTCGATCCTTCCACCAATGAGAACGACTTCCCCTTATCGACTCTGTCCAGAACCCTCATGGTTTGAGGATAGAATCACAGCATTGTTTACGGTGTAGGGGGCCATTCGGCCCATCTCGGTCCCAATACTTCTACGAAATCTCCTCTCAACCTTTTCTCCAAGGAGAACAGTCCCGGCTTCTCCAATCTGTCTAACCTAACCGAATATTCCTCAAGCCTGGAACCACTTTCAGGAATCTTCTCTGCACTCTCTCCGCGTAAAAGAAACGCTTTAAACTGCATCGCTGCCTGCCTCCTATCCCTGCATCGCTGCCTTGTCCGGGTGGGTGAAGCGGCCACTGCATCCCATCCACACTGGAAAGCGGAGGGTACAATCACAAACCCAGTGCTACATCTTTCTCAATAGGGCTGGGGGACAGCGGGCGTGTCGGAAAGATAGAAAAGGCGGAGATGGGCACTCCACCGGAATTAGAAAAAGAGTGGGAATGGGATTTTAAATAGTCTTAAAAAGTACAGCAAAGAGATTAATGTCCTTTCAAAGCACTCGATTGCTGATAACTATTCCCATCCGAAGTCCTGAATTGGAGCCGATAGGAAAGAGGAGCAGTGATAGGAAAGAGCGAAGGTTGCGGGGGGGGTTTGGAGGGGGTGGGGGGGGGGGGGGGGGGGGGTGAAATCTCTCCATGCTAAACTCACTTCTATAAAAACGTCCTTTTTCACGTGACCACAATCTGCAATCCCCCTCGACAAACGCCAAACATTTGCAAACTATTCTACAACATTTACATAAAGTTACAATGATTGTGATTATATCTGGAAATCCATCCGGAAAACGATTGAAACAAAGCACCGCGTTTACCTGACCCCGTTTGCTCTTGATTAGTTGCCATTGCGGAAGACGAATGTGTCTGTAAGTCACCAGCGATGGGAAAACGACAACATTCTCACCAGTTTTTTTGCTTTTATCTTCGCATTCTCTGGCGTCCGGAGACACTTTAGCTGCCGTGTCAGTTTCAGTGGTCAGTTGCACCCCGCGTCAATTACAATCCCGCCTCCACCAGCTCTCTCCCAATCAATACAGCCCGCTGGGCAAGCCAATACAACTCAGCACCCGACCCCTCCACTGCCAGGAAGCAAACCCGCTATAGGGTTCACTCATCGAGGGCAGATTGAAGTCAAGCAACTGCATTTGAAACACACGCACAAAAGCATTGAATATCTGACAATGCACATCAGACCTCAGAGAATAGAGGGGCTAGCATTTCAGCTGGCCAGAAACAATTAGATCCGATTGAACAGGTCTGAATCACAGAATCTTAACGGCCATTCGGCCCATTGTGTCTGCACCGACTCTCCAAATGAGCATTATGACCTAGTGCCATTGCCCTGCCTTTACCCTGTACCCCTGCACATTATTTCTATTCAAATAATCATCTAATGCCCTCTTGAATGCCTCGATTGATCCTGCCTCCACCACACTTCCAGGCAGTGCATTCCAGACCCGAACCACTCGCTGTGTGAAAAAGTTTTTTCTCACATCTGCTTCTTTTGCAAATCACTTTAAATTTGTGCCCTTTTGTTCTTGATCCTTTTGAAAGCGGGAACAGCTTCTCTCTAGCCACTCTGTCCAGCCCCCTCATGATTTTGAACATCTTTATCAAATCTCCTCTTAACCTTCTCTCCAAGGAGAACAGTCCCAACCTCTCCAGCCTATCCTCATAACTGAAGTGTCTCCTCCCTGGAACCATTCTCGTAAACCTCTTCTGCACTCTCTCCAATGTGTTCACATCCTTTCTATAATGTGGTACCCAGAACTGTACACAATACTCCAGCTGAGGTCTAATGAGTGTCTTATATAAATTCAGCATAACCTCCCTGCTTTTGTACTCTATGCCCCTATTATTAAAGCCCAGGATACTATGTGCTTTATTAACTGCTCTCACCACCTGTCCTGCCATCTTCAATGATCTATGCACATATACACCCAGGTCTTTCTACTCCTTCACCCCCTTCAAAATTTCACCCCTTATTTTATATTGTCTGCCCATGCTCCTCCTACCAAAATTCATCATCTCACACTTCTCCGCATTGAACTTCATCTGCCACCTATCTGCCCACTCCACCAACTTGTCTATGTCTATGTCCTTTTGAAGTTCTACACTGTCCTCTCGCAGTTTAAAACACTCCCAAGCTTCGTATCATCCGTTAACCTTGAAATTGTCCTCAGCACACCAAGATCTAGATCATTTAATACATATCAGGAAAAGCAAGGGTACACAAAGTAAATCCACCAGTGGTAGCTTCTAGGCAATGAAAAGTCACTACTCCTTTTGTTTTTTCAAGCAAATATCTAATATGGCCCAGATTTACCTGTGGGTTCATGAAAAATCCACCCTGCGCACTTCTGCACCTTCAGAGATGTCCACCCAACCCATGTGGCACTATGCCCGGGATTTGTGTCTTTTCGCATGGGGGTCAGGTTCACAGCACATTCTTCGAGTCACGATGTAGTGTGTGCGGGGTGTGGGCTGGTTAGAAGGCCTGTCTCTGTTCTCCAACATGGTAGCCCAGCTCCCAACATCGTTTAAAGGTGCCCTTAGCCTCACTCCACTCTGCCCCATCCAGCCCCATGCTCCTTAGATCACCCTTATCACCTTATGCCCCCTCACCCACCACCTATGCCACCCCATTCCCTCCCCAAGCCACTTACATGTCCCCCATATCCTCCGTAGCCACTCATCCAGTATGCATGATTTACAGTCCTCAGGAGCCATGCAATAGCAATAGGAATTATTTTGAAATAATTGGAAAAAAACTCTAACAACCTTATAAAGCAATCAATTAAAACACGCTATAATTGATCGTGAAAAGAAAAAAAATACTCCAGTGCAAAATAAATTTGTGATCCTTTAAGTACCTATTAGGTTTGTAAACAAAAAGGAACCACATCAAAGGCATATTCTGTCATTACAGTCTCTTAAAAGTTTTAATCATTCTTTGATCAATAGGCTACCTGCTGGGCTGAAGCCCTGGTAGCTTTTGAAATCCAGCCAAGCATTCATAATGGCTACAACTGTCATAACATAAGCTTCCAGCTATGCTGCCTGAAACTGACAGAACAGGTGGTGTCCTATTTACATTTCAGAGCTGGGTGCCTGCCAATCAATGGAGGGGAGCAGGTGTAGAGACTATTTTCCAACTTTCAAAAACAGAGTTTTTTTTAACAGCCAAAACTGTCAATCAATTTAAACCACAGCAGAAAACATGACAGCAGAGGCTGGCAGGATTTTTTAAAACATTTTTTACATGGTTTCAAAAGAAAACTGGATGGGCACTTGAAGGAAATAAACTTGCAGGGCAACAGGGATAATGAGCAAGGGAATGGATCTACCTGGATTGCTCTTGGGAGAGCTGGCATAGATTTTATGGGCTAAATAGCCTCCTTCTGTGCCATAAATAACTCTATGATAATGCATGAAGGCACTTTCTCCAATGGAAAAAGTGCTGTAATGCATGACAACACTTACACAATGGTAGTCAATATAAGAATCAACTTACCTTTACAGGACAGTGACATTTGAAAGTGTCAAAACATTTTACACTGACCTTTCAGAATAGCCCTGGCTCTTTAACAGTCTCCCCACAGTGGTCATGAACTATCCAAGGAAGTGCATTTTTTAAAGCTTCCAAAACCCACACCTGCTCATAAAAATAGTGTGCAGGAGGAAATGCAATTTTCCTGTGGTCCTCACATTGGGATCCCCAACCCCGGAAGAGGTGCATGTGTGTTTTGCACCCAAGGCTTTTCTGACCTGTCAAAAGGCCACACAAAATGGTGTGGGGTCAGGAAGGCAGAGGAAAATTATTTCTCCAGCAAAAATGACTAAGTTCAGCATTTTTCATCCCAATTTGCACCTCACATAGACCTTGTAGAAATGCTACTTAGCTATTTTCTAGACTCCAAACTTCATTCTATCTTGAAATTAAGCAGACAGTTTAAGGTATAACCATTTATAAAGACTAATATTCCTAGTAGCTCCATATCTTGTAAAACATTTAATCAACTCTTCCACAATTCTCTTTGTTGTAATATTTCTCAAAAAATTCACTTTAGGAAACCTTGTGGACACATTCATTATTGTCAGTTAGTACTGATTTCCACTTTTAGTCTTAGGGAAGGGTCCTACACAATCAATAATGACCCTACTAAAAGGTTTTTCAAATGCTTGAATTGGAATTAAAGGTGCCAGCTTAATCACTACTTGTGATTTCCCTATCACCTGACATGTGTGACATGTTCTACAGAATGTGACTACATCTCTATGCAATTCAGGCCAATAAAACTGGTTTTGTATTTTTGCCTGTGTCTTTCTAATTCATGAATGTCCCCCCATTAGAATTTTATGATCTATTCTCAGTATCTCATTTCTATATCCAAATGGTATAACAATCTGTTGTGCTTCCATCCTGTTTTCATCTGCTGAAACATGAAACGGCTGCCACTTTCTCTTTAACACATTACCCTTAAGGTAATAACATTATGGAATACATTCTGCCTCTGTTTTTGAGTAAGTTGTTTCATATAACTGTTTTATTTGCATATCCTTTTTCTGTAACTCTACCTTGAGCTAAAGCTGAACTGTATTATCCTCCATTCTTTCTTTCTGAACAATCTTATCAAAAACACTGTCAGCTAAATGGACTTCAAAACCTTCTCCCTGCCTTTTAACTTTCTGTTCTTCCTATTTCAACTTGTGATCTTGTTACCACACAATCTGGGAACAACCCAGGATGCTCTCTTTGCAACACTTCTGTTGAAAACACCTCTACAGGCTGCTCAACTACCATAGGCACCACCCACATCCGTGACCTAGCTATATCATTACCTAAAATAAATTGAATGGGCAATTTTTCCATTACTCCAACAATCACCTCACCTGTTTTCTACTTACTCTTTAAATTTACCTTCCACAATGGAATAGGTTTAGCATCTCCATGAACCCTACTTATTATCACCTGTTCCTGCAGTACTCCCTCTGAACAACAAATATCACTATCCCACAACATTAAGGATTGACTAGCCCCTATGCCTCTTAAAATTTTAATATCTTTACCTACTCCACCCTGTACACATGGGAAGACTTCCCATTCACATACATTTCTACAACCTGCTCCTCAAAACTCCCTTGGGTAAATTGTGAACACATTCCCACTTCATTACCTATCACTGATTCTTTCTGTTTTACCTGTACACAAACCACCATTTTTTCCAGTGTCTGAACCTCAGAACCCACAGCACTTTTATTTCCAGAACTTTTCTGTACCCCAATAATTCCAACAGGTTTTCCCTGTAATTTCCAGCACATTGACTTCATGTGTCCATCTTTATTACAATGAAAACACTTCAATTTTCGAGAGTCACTTCTACTCTCAGCACATTCCTTTATAATCTAAGAAAAAACTTCCTGGAGTTTCCAGCTACACCTTCTCTTCCCTGACTACCTACATTCCTTTCACCTTCCCACTTTCTTTCCTCTGATTTAAAAGGGTGAAAATAAAAAGGTTTAGATCTATGAACTAACTCATAATCATCAGCTATCACTGCTGCTTGTCTTACTGTTTTAACCCTCTGTTCTTCCACATGAGTTCTCACTACTGAAGGAATTGAATCTTAAATTCTTCCAAAGGGATTACTTCTCTAAGAGCTGCATATGTTCCCTTTATCTTTAATGCCCATATCCACTGCTCAAAATTACTTTGCTTTACTTTCTCAAACTCAATATAAGTTTGCCCAGGCTGTTTTATCATATTCCTAAATTTCTGCCTTTATGCCTCAGGAACCAACTCATATGCTCTCAAAATAGCCTTTTTTTACCACATTGTAGTTCACCAACATTTCTTCTGACAGTGAAGTATGAACCTCATGTGCTCTACCCACCAACCTGGATTGTAACAACAATGTCCAGTTTTCCTGTGACCATTTCCTTTGTTTAGCTATCTTCTCAAATGAAATAAAGAACGCTTCAACATCTGTTTCTTCAAATTTTGGAAGAGCTTGCACAAATTTAAACATCTTCCCTCTAGGTTTTAGATTAAAGGTTTTTTCATCATCAGAACTTTCCTCTGCATCTGGTGTCTTCTTTTTAAAGTCTAGCTTTTTAAGCCAGTACTCTTTTGTCTCTTTCCTTCATTCTCTCTTCCCTTTCTAACTTCACTATCTCAAATTCCCTTTCATTTGCCTCTGATTCATGTTTTCTCAGTTCCTTTGCTTGTTCAAATTCAAGTCTCTTCATTTCTAAATGAAGTCTCACTACCTCCAGCTGTTACTCACAAGTGGCAGGTACCCCTTCCAACTTCAAATGTTGTGCTATACCTTGAACTATTTCTGCTTCCTTTGCACCCACAGGTAACCCCAACTGCAACTTATCCACCAACCCTGTTAACCTACCCTCAGATACTTTTTGTAACCCAATCAGAGTCATATCTTCTAATTCCATAAAAGTTTTAGCCATGGATACAGCCATTTTGCAGTCTCACCTCTTTAAAAATCCCTTACATCAATTCCTGAATTCACAGTGCCTCTCGTACTCATAACCTTAAGATTCAACAATCCAAATGAATCAAGGAATTTCAAATATATCCTGGACGAGCCCCCAATTTGTTATGACGTGGCAGATGATGTGCACCAGATGGATCAAATCCACGAGGGAAACTTAATCACGCAGTCACAACTGTTATGCAATTTGTGTTTTAATTCGAGATGCAAGCCCTGAATTCAGAAGCAATAAAACTACCACAACTTCAGAGCTTTATAGAAAGCTAAATTAAACATTTTTTAACAAAAGAAAAGATTTCAAGCACATACAAATGTCTACAAATTGCTACTATAATAACTCCTAAAAACCCTAATTAATCTGGCTCCAGTTACACCCCTGTTAAGGTAACAGTGAAAAAACAAATAGATTTAAACAGACTCAGGCAAAGTGCACAATACCCTGGATAGGAAAATTCACAGTGAATTTTCTCAGCTTTGGTTCCTGTAGACAGCAACTAGATGCACAAAGGCTGAAGGTTTAGACAATTGATAGATCTTAGAATTCCTTCTCCTCCTTGACACATGGCTGCATACAAATTTATACATGTTTTCCCCGTTTAATGCAAATTCCATTGTTCTGACATGTCTTTGGAACATTAACTTTCTCATAATAGAAATCTTTTCATGGTGCTCATATTATCAGAAACCTTTGGGAAAAATAAACACAATGTTTGGCGGAGCATCCCTATTGCCAGGTGTAAAAACTTACCATCTCTTTGAAATTCAACCACACTGGTTTATCTAAAAATGCAAATTTTCTGTACACATTCTAAAAATACAGCCATGTTTACATATTTAGCATTTCAAACCTGGGTTTTTTTGATAACTCAAAACCTCCAGAACAGCTGTCCCAATTCAATTAAATCTGACTCCAAAACAGAGAAAATATCCAAACCCCACTATTAAAATAACATAAAAAATAAATCACAAAAATATTATAAGAATTAGAATATTTTCATGAAAGTGAGGATGGAGAGTGTTCGGAGTGAGGATGGAGAGTGTTCGGAGTGAGGATGGAGAGTGTTCGGAGTGAGGATGGAGAGTGTTCGGAGTGAGGATGGAGAGTGTTCGGAGTGAGGATGGAGAGTGTTCGGAGTGAGGATGGAGAGTGTTCGGATTGAGGATGGAGAGTGTTCGGAGTGAGAATGGAGAGTGTTCAGAGTGAGGATGGAGAGTGTTCGGATTGAGGGTGGAGAGTTTTGGAGTGAGGATGGAGAGTGTTCGGAGTGAGGATGGAGAGTGTTCGGAGTGAGAAAGGAGAGTGTTCAGAGAGAGGATGGAGAGTGTTCGGATTGAGGGTGGAGAGTGTTCAGATTGAGGGTGGAGAGTGTTCGGAGTGAGGATGGAGACTGTTCGGAGTGAGGATGGAGAGTGTTCGGAGTGAGGATGGAGAGTTTTCGGAGTGAGGATGGAGAGTGTTCGGAGTGAGGATGGAGCGTTTTTGGAGTGAGGAATGGAGAGTGTACGGAGTGAGGATGGAGAGTGTTCGGAGTGAGGATGGAGAGTGTTCGGAGTGAGGATGGCGAGTGTTCGGAGTGAGGATGGAGAGGGCTCGGAGTGAGGATGGAGAGTGTTCGGAGTGAGGATGGAGAGTGTTCGGAGTGAGGATGGAGAGTGTTCGGAGTGAGGATGGAGAGTGTTCGGAGTGTGGATGGAGAGTGTTCGGAGTGAGGATGGAGAGTGTTCGGAGTGAGGATGGAATGTGTTCGGAGTGTGGATGGAGAGTGTTCGGAGTGAGGATGGAGAGCGTTCGGAATGAGGATGGAGAGTGTTCGGAGTGAGGATGGAGAGTTTTCGGAGTGAGGATGGAGAGTGTTCGGAGTGAGGATGGAGAGTGTTCGGAGTGAGGATGGAGAGTGTTCGGAGTGAGGATGGAGAGTGTTCGGAGTGAGGATGGAAAGTGTTCGGAGTGAGGATGGAGAGTGTTCGGAGTGAGGATGGAGAGTGTTCGGAGTGAGGATGGAGAGTGTACGGAGTGAGGATGGAGAGTGTTCGGAGTGAGGATGGAGAGTGTTCGGAGTGAGGATGGAGAGTGTTCGGAGTGAGGATGGAGAGTGTTCGGAGTGAGGATGGAGAGGGCTCGGAGTGAGGATGGAGAGTGTTCGGAGTGAGGATGGAGAGTGTTCGGAGTGAGGATGGAGAGTGTTCGGAGTGAGGATGGAGAGTGTTCGGAATGAGGACGGAGAGTGTTCGGAGTGAGGATGGAGAGTGTTCGGAGTGAGGATGGAGAGTGTTCGGAGTGAGGATGGAGTGTGTTTGGAGTGAGGATGGAGAGTGTTCGGAGTGAGGATGGAGAGTGCTCGGAGTGAGGATGGAGAGTGTTCGGAGTGAGGATGGAGAGTATTCGGAGTGAGGATGGAGAGTGTACGGAGTGAGGATGGAGAGTGTTCGGAGTGAGGATGGAGAGTGTTCGGAGTGAGGATGGAGAGTGTTCGGAGTGAGGATGGAGAGTGTTCGGAGTGAGGATGGAGAGTGTTCGGAGTGAGGATGGAGAGTGTTCGGAGTGAGGATGGAGTGTTTTGGAGTGAGGTTGGAGAGTGTACGGAGTGAGGATGGAGAGTGTTCGGAGTGAGGATGGAGAGTGTTCGGAGTGAGGATGGAGAGTGTTTGGAGTGAGGATGGAGAGTGTTCGGAGTGAGGATGGAGAGTGCTCGGAGTGAGGATGGAGAGTGTTCGGAGTGAGGATGGAGAGTGTTCTGAGTGAGGATGGAGAGTGTTCGGAGTGAGGATGGAGAGTGTTCGGAATGAGGAAGGAGAGTGTTCGGAGTGAGGATGGAGAGTGTTCGGAGTGAGGATGGAGAGTGTTCGGAGTGAGGATGGAGAGTGTTCGGAGTGAGGATGGAGCATTTTTGGAGTGAGGTTGGAGAGTGTTCGGAGTGAGGATGGAGAGGGCTCGGAGTGAGGATGGAGAGTGTTCGGAGTGAGGATGGAGAGTGTTCAGAGTGAAGATGGAGAGTGTTCGGAGTGAGGATGGAGAGTGTTCGGAATGAGGAAGGAGAGTGTTCGGAGTGAGGATGGAGAGTGTTCGGAGTGAGGATGGAGAGTGTTCGGAGTGAGGATGGAGAGTGTTCGGAGTGAGGATGGAGTGTGTTTGGAGTGAGGTTGGAGAGTGTTCGGAGTGAGGATGGAGAGTGTTCGGAGTGAGGATGGAGAGTGCTCGGAGTGAGGATGGAGAGTATTCGGAGTGAGGTTGGAGAGTGTACGGAGTGAGGATGGAGAGTGTTCGGAGTGAGGATGGAGAGTGTTCGGAGTGAGGATGGGGAGTGTTCGGAGTGAGGATGGAGCGTGTTCGGAGTGAGGATGGAGAGTGTTCGGAGTGAGGATGGATCGTTTTTGGAGTGAGGATGGAGAGTGTTCGGAGTGAGGATGGAGAGAGCTCGGAGTGAGGATGGGGAGTTTTCGGAATGAGGATGGAGAGTGTTCGGAGTGAGGATGGAGAGTGTTCGGAGTCAGGATGGAGAGTGTTCGGAGTGAGGATGGAGAGTGTTCGGAGTGAGGATGGAGTGTGTTCGGAGTGAGGATGGAGAGTGCTCGGAGTGAGAATGGAGAGTGTTCGGAGTGAGGATGGAGAGTGTTCGGAGTAAGGATGGAGAGTGCTCGGAGTGAGGATGGAGGGTATTCGGAGTGAGGATGGAGAGTGTTCGGAGTGAGGATGGAGAGTGTTCGGAATGAGGATGGATAGTGTTCGGAGTGAGGATGGAGAGTGTTCGGAGTGAGGATGGAGAGTGTTCGGAGTGAGGATGGAGAGTGCTCGGAGTGAGGATGGAGAGTGTTCAGACTGAGGATGGAGCGTTTTTGGATTGAGGTTGGAGAGTGTTCGGAGTGAGGATGGAGAGTGTTCGGAGTGAGGATGGAGAGTGTTCGGAGCGAGGATGGAGCGTTTTTGGATTGAGGTTGGAGAGTGTTCGGAATGAGGATGGAGAGTGTTCGGAGTGAGGATGGAGTGTGTTCGGAGTGTGGATGGAGAGCGTTCGGAGTGAGGATGGAGAGTGTTAGGAGTGAGGATGGAGCGTGTTCGGAGTGAGGTTGGAGAGTGTTCAGAGTGAGGATGGAGCGTTTTTGGAGTGAGGATGGAGAGTGTTTGGAGGGAGGATGGAGAGAGCTCGGAGTGAGGATGGGGAGTTTTCGGAATGAGGATGGAGAGTGTTCGGAGTGTGGATGGAGAGTCTTCAGGAGTGAGGATGTAGAGTGTTCGGAGTGAGGATGGAGAGTGTTCGGAGTGAGGATCGAGAGTGTTCGGAGTGAGGATGGAGAGTGTTCGGAGTGAGGATGGAGTGTGTTCGGAGTGAGGATGGAGAGTGTTCGGAGTGAGGATGGAGAGTGTTCGGAGTGAGGATGGAGCGTGTTCGGAGTGAGGATGGAGTGTGTTCGGAGTGAGGATGGAGAGTGTTCGGACTGAGGAAGGAGAGTGTTCGGAGTGAGGATGGAGAGTGTTCGGAGTGAGGATGGAGAGTGTTCGGAGTGATGATGGAGAGTGTTCCGATTGAGGATGGAGAGTGTTCGGAGTGAGGATGGAGAGTGTTCGGAGTGAGGATGGAGAGTGTTCGGAGTGAGGATGGAGAGTGTTCGGATTGAGGATGGAGCGTTTTTGGATTAAGGTTGGAGAGTGTTCGGAGTGAGGCTGGAGAGTGTTCGCAATGAGGATGGAGAGTGTTCGGAGTGAGGATGGAGCGTTTTTGGATTGAGGTTGGAGAGTGTTTGGAATGAGGATGGAGAGTGTTCGGAGTGAGGATGGAGTGTGTTCGGAGTGTGGATGGAGAGTGTTCGGATTGAGGATGGAGAGTGTTCGGAGTGAGGATGGAGAGTGTTCGGAGTGAGGATGGAGTGTGTTTGGAGAGAGGAAGAAGAGTGTACGGAGTTAGGATGGTGAGTGTTCGGAGTGAGGATGGAGAGTGTTCGGAGTAAGGATGGAGAGTGTTCGGAGTGAGGATGGAGAGTGTTCGGAGTGAGGATGGAGAGTGTTCGGAGTGAGGATGGAGCGTTTTTGGATTGAGGTTGGAGAGTGTTCGGAATGAGGATGGAGAGTGTTCGGAGTGAGGATGGATTGTGTTTGGAGTGTGGATGGACAGTGTTCGGAGTGAGGATGGAGAGTGTTCGGAGTGAGGATGGAGAGTGTTCGGAGTGAGGATGGAATGTGTTCGGAGTGTGGATGGAGAGTGTTCGGAGTGGGGATGGAGAGCGTTCGGAATGAGGATGGAGAGAGTTCGGAGTGAGGATGGAGCGTTTTTGGAGTGAGGTTGGAGAGTGTACGGAGTGAGGATGGAGAGTGTTCGGAGTGAGGATGGAGAGTGTTCGGAGTGAGGATGGAGAGTGTTCGGAGTGAGGATGGAGAGTGTTCGGAGTGAGGATGGAGAGTGTTCGGAGTGAGGATGGAAGTGTTCGGAGTGAGGATGGAGAGTGTTCGGAGTGAGGATGGAGTGTTTTTGGATGGAGGTTGGAGAGTGTACGGAGTGAGGATGGAGAGTGTTCGGAGTGAGGATGGAGAGTGTTCGGAGTGAGGATGGAGAGTGTTCGGAGTGAGGATGGAGAGGGCTCGGAGTGAGGATGGAGAGTGTTCGGAGTGAGGATGGAGAGTGTTCGGAGTGAGGATGGAGAGTGTTCGGAGTGAGGATGGAGAGTGTTCGGAATGAGGATGGAGAGTGTTCGGAGTGAGGATGGAGAGTGTTCGGAGTGAGGATGGAGAGTGTTCGGAGTGAGGATGGAGAGTGTTCGGAGTGAGGTTGGAGAGTGTTCGGAGTGAGGATGGAGAGTGTTCGGAGTGAGGATGGAGAGTGTTCGGAGTGAGGATGGAGAGTGTTCGGAGTGAGGATGGAGAGTGTTCGGAGTGAGGATGGAGAGTGTTCGGAGTGAGGATGGAGAGTGTTCGGAGTGAGGATGGAGAGTGTTCGGAGTGAGGATGGAGAGTGTTCGGAGTGAGGTTGGAGAGTGTACGGAGTGAGGATGGAGAGTGTTCGGAGTGAGGATGGAGAGTGTTCGGAGTGAGGATGGAGAGTGTTCGGAGTGAGGATGGAGAGTGTTCGGAGTGAGGATGGAGAGTGTTCGGAGTGAGGTTGGAGAGTGTTCGGAGTGAGGATGGAGAGTGTTCGGAGTGAGGATGGGGAGTGTTAGGAGTGAGGATGGAGCGTGTTCGGAGTGAGGATGGAGAGTGTTCGGAGTGAGGATGGAGAGTGTTCGGAGTGAGGATGGAGAGTGTTCGGAGTGAGGATGGAGAGTGTTCGGAGTGAGGATGGAGAGTGTTCGGAGTGAGGATGGAGAGTGTTCGGAGTGAGGATGGAGAGTGTTCGGAGTGAGGATGGAGAGTGTTCGGAGTGAGGATGGAGAGTGTTCGGAGTGAGGATGGAGAGTGTTCGGAGTGAGGATGGAGAGTGTTCGGAGTGAGGATGGAGAGTGTTCGGAGTGAGGATGGAGAGTGTTCGGAGTGAGGATGGAGAGTGTTCGGAGTGAGGATGGAGAGTGTTCGGAGTGAGGATGGAGAGTGTTCGGAGTGAGGATGGAGAGTGTTCGGAGTGAGGATGGAGAGTTTTCGGAGTGAGGATGGAGAGTGTTCGGAGTGAGGATGGAGAGTGTTCGGAGTGAGGATGGAGAGTGTTCGGAGTGAGGATGGAGAGTGTTCGGAGTGAGGATGGAGAGTGTTCGGAGTGAGGATGGAGAGTGTTCGGAGTGAGGATGGAGAGTGTTCGGATTGAGGATGGAGAGTGTTCGGAGTGAGGATGGAGAGTGTTCGGAGTGAGGATGGAGAGTGTTCGGAGTGAGGATGGAGAGTGTTCGGAGTGAGGATGGAGAGTGTTCGGAGTGAGGATGGAGAGTGTTCGGAATGAGGATGGAGAGTGTTCGGAGTGAGGATGGAGAGTGTTCGGAGTGAGGATGGAGAGTGTTCGGAGTGAGGATGGAGAGTGTTCGGAGTGAGGATGGAGAGTGTTCGGAGTGAGGATGGAGAGTGTTCGGAGTGAGGATGGAGAGTGTTCGGAGTGAGGATGGAGAGTGTTCGGAGTGAGGATGGAGAGTGTTCGGAGTGAGGATGGAGAGTGTTCGGAGTGAGGATGGAGAGTGTTCGGAGTGAGGATGGAGAGTGTTCGGAGTGAGGATGGAGAGTGTTCGGATTGAGGATGGAGAGTGTTCGGAGTGAGGATGGAGAGTGTTCGGAGTGAGGATGGAGAGTGTTCGGAGTGTGGATGGAGAGTGTTCGGAGTGAGGATGGAGAGTGTTCGGAGTGAGGATGGAGAGTGTTCGGAGTGAGGATGGAGAGTGTTCGGAGTGAGGATGGAGAGTGTTCGGAGTGAGGATGGAGAGAGTTCGGAGTGAGGATGGAGAGTGTTCGGAGTGAGGATGGAGAGTGTTCGGAGTGAGGATGGAGAGTGTTCGGAGTGAGGATGGAGAGTGTTCGGAGTGAGGATGGAGAGTGTTCGGAGTGAGGATGGAGAGTGTTCGGAGTGAGGATGGAGAGTGTTCAGAGAGAGGATGGAGAGTGTTCGGAGTGAGGATGGAGAGTGTTCGGAGTGAGGATGGATCTTTTTTGGAGTGAGGATGGAGAGTGTTCGGAGTGAGGATGGAGAGTGTTCGGAGTGAGGATGGAGAGTGTTCGGAGTGAGGATGGAGAGTGTTCGGAGTGAGGATGGAGAGTGTTCGGAGTGAGGATGGAGAGTGTTCGGAGTGAGGATGGAGAGTGTTCGGAGTGAGGATGGAGAGTGTTCGGAGTGAGGATGGAGAGTGTTCGGAGTGAGGATGGAGAGTGTTCGGAGTGAGGATGGAGAGTGTTCGGAGTGAGGATGGAGAGTGTTCGGAGTGAGGATGGAGAGTGTTCGGAGTGAGGATGGAGAGTGTTCGGATTGAGGATGGAGAGTTTTCAAAGTGAGGATGGAGAGTGTTCGGAGTGAGGATGGAGAGTGTTCGGAGTGAGGATGGAGAGTGTTCGGAGTGAGGATGGAGAGTGTTCGGAGTGAGGATGGAGAGTGTTCGGAGTGAGGATGGAGAGTGTTCGGAGTGAGGATGGAGAGTGTTCGGAGTGAGGATGGAGAGTGTTCGGAGTGAGGATGGAGAGTGTTCGGAGTGAGGATGGAGAGTGTTCGGAGTGAGGATGGAGAGTGTTCGGAGTGAGGATGGAGAGTGTTCGGAGTGAGGATGGAGAGTGTTCGGAGTGAGGATGGAGAGTGTTCGGAGTGAGGATGGAGAGTGTTCGGAGTGAGGATGGAGAGTGTTCGGAGTGAGGATGGAGAGTGTTCGGAGTGAGGATGGAGAGTGTTCGGAGTGAGGATGGAGAGTGTTCGGAGTGAGGATGGAGAGTGTTCGGAGTGAGGATGGAGAGTGTTCGGAGTGAGGATGGAGAGTGTTCGGAGTGAGGATGGAGAGTGTTCGGAGTGAGGATGGAGAGTGTTCGGAGTGAGGATGGAGAGTGTTCGGAGTGAGGATGGAGAGTGTTCGGAGTGAGGATGGAGAGTGTTCGGAGTGAGGATGGAGAGTGTTCGGAGTGAGGATGGAGAGTGTTCGGAGTGAGGATGGAGTGTGTTCGGAGCGAGGATGGAGAGTGTTCGGAGTGAGGATGGAGAGTGTTCGGAGTGAGGATGGAGAGTGTTCGGAGTGAGGATGGAGAGTGTTCGGAGTGAGGATGGAGAGTGTTCGGAGTGAGGATGGAGAGTGTTCGGAGTGAGGATGGAGAGTGTTCGGAGTGAGGATGGAGAGGTTTCGGAGTGAGGATGGAGAGTGTTCGGAGTGAGGATGGAGAGTGTTCGGATTGAGGATGGAGAGTGTTCGGAGTGAGGATGGAGAGTGTTCGGAGTGAGGATGGAGAGTGTTCGGAGTGAGGATGGAGAGTGTTCGGAGTGAGGATGGAGAGTGTTCGGAGTGAGGATGGAGAGTGTTCGGAGTGAGGATGGAGAGTGTTCGGAGTGAGGATGGAGAGTGTTCGGAGTGAGGATGGAGAGTGTTCGGAGTGAGGATGGAGAGTGTTCGGAGTGAGGATGGAGAGTGTTCGGAGTGAGGATGGAGAGTGTTCGGAGTGAGGATGGAGAGTGTTCGGAGTGAGGATGGAGAGTGTTCGGAGTGAGGATGGAGAGTGTTCGGATTGAGGATGGAGAGTGTTCGGAGTGAGGATGGAGAGTGTTCGGAGTGAGGATGGAGAGTGTTCGGAGTGAGGATGGAGAGTGTTCGGAGTGAGGATGGAGAGTGTTCGGAGTGAGGATGGAGAGTGTTCGGAGTGAGGATGGAGAGTGTTCGGAGTGAGGATGGAGAGTGTTCGGAGTGAGGATGGAGAGTGTTCGGAGTGAGGATGGAGAGTGTTCGGAGTGAGGATGGAGAGTGTTCGGAGTGAGGATGGAGAGTGTTCGGAGTGAGGATGGAGAGTGTTCGGAGTGAGGATGGAGAGTGTTCGGAGTGAGGATGGAGAGTGTTCGGAGTGAGGATGGAGAGTGTTCGGAGTGAGGATGGAGAGTGTTCGGAGTGAGGATGGAGAGTGTTCGGAGTGAGGATGGAGAGTGTTCGGAGTGAGGATGGAGAGTGTTCGGAGTGAGGATGGAGAGTGTTCGGAGTGAGGATGGAGAGTGTTCGGAGTGAGGATGGAGAGTGTTCGGAGTGAGGATGGAGAGTGTTCGGAGTGAGGATGGAGAGTGTTCGGAGTGAGGATGGAGAGTGTTCGGAGTGAGGATGGAGAGTGTTCGGAGTGAGGATGGAGAGTGTTCGGAGTGAGGATGGAGAGTGTTCGGAGTGAGGATGGAGAGTGTTCGGAGTGAGGATGGAGAGTGTTCGGAGTGAGGATGGAGAGTGTTCGGAGTGAGGATGGAGAGTGTTCGGAGTGAGGATGGAGAGTGTTCGGAGTGAGGATGGAGAGTGTTCGGAGTGAGGATGGAGAGTGTTCGGAGTGAGGATGGAGAGTGTTCGGAGTGAGGATGGAGAGTGTTCGGAGTGAGGATGGAGAGTGTTCGGAGTGAGGATGGAGAGTGTTCGGAGTGAGGATGGAGAGTGTTCGGAGTGAGGATGGAGAGTGTTCGGAGTGAGGATGGAGAGTGTTCGGAGTGAGGATGGAGAGTGTTCGGAGTGAGGATGGAGAGTGTTCGGAGTGAGGATGGAGAGTGTTCGGAGTGAGGATGGAGAGTGTTCGGAGTGAGGATGGAGAGTGTTCGGAGTGAGGATGGAGAGTGTTCGGAGTGAGGATGGAGAGTGTTCGGAGTGAGGATGGAGAGTGTTCGGAGTGAGGATGGAGAGTGTTCGGAGTGAGGATGGAGAGTGTTCGGAGTGAGGATGGAGAGTGTTCGGAGTGAGGATGGAGAGTGTTCGGAGTGAGGATGGAGAGTGTTCGGAGTGAGGATGGAGAGTGTTCGGAGTGAGGATGGAGAGTGTTCGGAGTGAGGATGGAGAGTGTTCGGAGTGAGGATGGAGAGTGTTCGGAGTGAGGATGGAGAGTGTTCGGAGTGAGGATGGAGAGTGTTCGGAGTGAGGATGGAGAGTGTTCGGAGTGAGGATGGAGAGTGTTCGGAGTGAGGATGGAGAGTGTTCGGAGTGAGGATGGAGAGTGTTCGGAGTGAGGATGGAGAGTGTTCGGAGTGAGGATGGAGAGTGTTCGGAGTGAGGATGGAGAGTGTTCGGAGTGAGGATGGAGAGTGTTCGGAGTGAGGATGGAGAGTGTTCGGAGTGAGGATGGAGAGTGTTCGGAGTGAGGATGGAGAGTGTTCGGAGTGAGGATGGAGAGTGTTCGGAGTGAGGATGGAGAGTGTTCGGAGTGAGGATGGAGAGTGTTCGGAGTGAGGATGGAGAGTGTTCGGAGTGAGGATGGAGAGTGTTCGGAGTGAGGATGGAGAGTGTTCGGAGTGAGGATGGAGAGTGTTCGGAGTGAGGATGGAGAGTGTTCGGAGTGAGGATGGAGAGTGTTCGGAGTGAGGATGGAGAGTGTTCGGAGTGAGGATGGAGAGTGTTCGGAGTGAGGATGGAGAGTGTTCGGAGTGAGGATGGAGAGTGTTCGGAGTGAGGATGGAGAGTGTTCGGAGTGAGGATGGAGAGTGTTCGGAGTGAGGATGGAGAGTGTTCGGAGTGAGGATGGAGAGTGTTCGGAGTGAGGATGGAGAGTGTTCGGAGTGAGGATGGAGAGTGTTCGGAGTGAGGATGGAGAGTGTTCGGAGTGAGGATGGAGAGTGTTCGGAGTGAGGATGGAGAGTGTTCGGAGTGAGGATGGAGAGTGTTCGGAGTGAGGATGGAGAGTGTTCGGATTGAGGATGGAGAGTGTTCGGAGTGAGGATGGAGTGTGTTCGGAGTGAGGATGGAGAGTGTTCGGAGTGAGGATGGAGAGTGTTCGGAGTGAGGATGGAGAGTGTTCGGAGTGAGGATGGAGCGTGTTCGGAGTGAGGATGGAGAGTGTTCGGAGTGAGGATGGAGAGTGTTCGGAGTGAGGATGGAGAGTGTTCGGAGTGAGGATGGAGAGTGTTCGGAGTGAGGATGGAGAGTGTTCGGAGTGAGGATGGAGAGTGTTCGGAGTGAGGATGGAGAGTGTTCGGAGTGAGGATGGAGAGTGTTCGGAGTGAGGATGGAGAGTGTTCGGAGTGAGGATGGAGAGTGTTCGGAGTGAGGATGGAGAGTGTTCGGAGTGAGGATGGAGAGTGTTCGGAGTGAGGATGGAGAGTGTTCGGAGTGAGGATGGAGAGTGTTCGGAGTGAGGATGGAGAGTGTTCGGAGTGAGGATTGAGAGTGTTCGGATTGAGGATGAAGTGTGTTTCGAGTGAGGATGGAGAGTGCTCGTAGTGAGGATGGAGAGTGTTCGGAGAGAGGATGGAGAGTGTTCGGAGTAAGGATGGAGAGTGTTCGGAGTGAGGATGGAGAGTGTTCGGAGTGAGGATGGAGAGTGTTCGGAGTGAGGATGGAGAGTGTTCGGAGTGAGGATGGAGAGTGTTCGGAGTGAGGATGGAGAGTGTTCGGAGTGAGGATGGAGAGTGTTCGGAGTGAGGATGGAGAGTGTTCGGAGTGAGGATGGAGAGTGTTCGGAGTGAGGATGGAGAGTGTTCGGAGTGAGGATGGAGAGTGTTCGGAGTGAGGATGGAGAGTGTTCGGAGTGAGGATGGAGAGTGTTCGGAGTGAGGATGGAGAGTGTTCGGAGTGAGGATGGAGAGTGTTCGGAGTGAGGATGGAGAGTGTTCGGAGTGAGGATGGAGAGTGTTCGGAGTGAGGATGGAGAGTGTTCGGAGTGAGGATGGAGAGTGTTCGGAGTGAGGATGGAGAGTGTTCGGAGTGAGGATGGAGAGTGTTCGGAGTGAGGATGGAGAGTGTTCGGAGTGAGGATGGAGAGTGTTCGGAGTGAGGATGGAGAGTGTTCGGAGTGAGGATGGAGAGTGTTCGGAGTGAGGATGGAGAGTGTTCGGAGTGAGGATGGAGAGTGTTCGGAGTGAGGATGGAGAGTGTTCGGAGTGAGGATGGAGAGTGTTCGGAGTGAGGATGGAGAGTGTTCGGAGTGAGGATGGAGAGTGTTCGGAGTGAGGATGGAGAGTGTTCGGAGTGAGGATGGAGAGTGTTCGGAGTGAGGATGGAGAGTGTTCGGAGTGAGGATGGAGAGTGTTCGGAGTGAGGATGGAGAGTGTTCGGAGTGAGGATGGAGAGTGTTCGGAGTGAGGATGGAGAGTGTTCGGAGTGAGGATGGAGAGTGTTCGGAGTGAGGATGGAGAGTGTTCGGAGTGAGGATGGAGAGTGTTCGGAGTGAGGATGGAGAGTGTTCGGAGTGAGGATGGAGAGTGTTCGGAGTGAGGATGGAGAGTGTTCGGAGTGAGGATGGAGAGTGTTCGGAGTGAGGATGGAGAGTGTTCGGAGTGAGGATGGAGAGTGTTCGGAGTGAGGATGGAGAGTGTTCGGAGTGAGGATGGAGAGTGTTCGGAGTGAGGATGGAGAGTGTTCGGAGTGAGGATGGAGAGTGTTCGGAGTGAGGATGGAGAGTGTTCGGAGTGAGGATGGAGAGTGTTCGGAGTGAGGATGGAGAGTGTTCGGAGTGAGGATGGAGAGTGTTCGGAGTGAGGATGGAGAGTGTTCGGAGTGAGGATGGAGAGTGTTCGGAGTGAGGATGGAGAGTGTTCGGAGTGAGGATGGAGAGTGTTCGGAGTGAGGATGGAGAGTGTTCGGAGTGAGGATGGAGAGTGTTCGGAGTGAGGATGGAGAGTGTTCGGAGTGAGGATGGAGAGTGTTCGGAGTGAGGATGGAGAGTGTTCGGAGTGAGGATGGAGAGTGTTCGGAGTGAGGATGGAGAGTGTTCGGAGTGAGGATGGAGAGTGTTCGGAGTGAGGATGGAGAGTGTTCGGAGTGAGGATGGAGAGTGTTCGGAGTGAGGATGGAGAGTGTTCGGAGTGAGGATGGAGAGTGTTCGGAGTGAGGATGGAGAGTGTTCGGAGTGAGGATGGAGAGTGTTCGGAGTGAGGATGGAGAGTGTTCGGAGTGAGGATGGAGAGTGTTCGGAGTGAGGATGGAGAGTGTTCGGAGTGAGGATGGAGAGTGTTCGGAGTGAGGATGGAGAGTGTTCGGAGTGAGGATGGAGAGTGTTCGGAGTGAGGATGGAGAGTGTTCGGAGTGAGGATGGAGAGTGTTCGGAGTGAGGATGGAGAGTGTTCGGAGTGAGGATGGAGAGTGTTCGGAGTGAGGATGGAGAGTGTTCGGAGTGAGGATGGAGAGTGTTCGGAGTGAGGATGGAGAGTGTTCGGAGTGAGGATGGAGAGTGTTCGGAGTGAGGATGGAGAGTGTTCGGAGTGAGGATGGAGAGTGTTCGGAGTGAGGATGGAGAGTGTTCGGAGTGAGGATGGAGAGTGTTCGGAGTGAGGATGGAGAGTGTTCGGAGTGAGGATGGAGAGTGTTCGGAGTGAGGATGGAGAGTGTTCGGAGTGAGGATGGAGAGTGTTCGGAGTGAGGATGGAGAGTGTTCGGAGTGAGGATGGAGAGTGTTCGGAGTGAGGATGGAGAGTGTTCGGAGTGAGGATGGAGAGTGTTCGGAGTGAGGATGGAGAGTGTTCGGAGTGAGGATGGAGAGTGTTCGGAGTGAGGATGGAGAGTGTTCGGAGTGAGGATGGAGAGTGTTCGGAGTGAGGATGGAGAGTGTTCGGAGTGAGGATGGAGAGTGTTCGGAGTGAGGATGGAGAGTGTTCGGAGTGAGGATGGAGAGTGTTCGGAGTGAGGATGGAGAGTGTTCGGAGTGAGGATGGAGAGTGTTCGGAGTGAGGATGGAGAGTGTTCGGAGTGAGGATGGAGAGTGTTCGGAGTGAGGATGGAGAGTGTTCGGAGTGAGGATGGAGAGTGTTCGGAGTGAGGATGGAGAGTGTTCGGATTGAGGATGGAGAGTGTTCGGAGTGAGGATGGAGAGTGTTCGGAGTGAGGATGGAGAGTGTTCGGAGTGAGGATGGAGAGTGTTCGGAGTGAGGATGGAGAGTGTTCGGAGTGAGGATGGAGAGTGTTCGGAGTGAGGATGGAGAGTGTTCGGAGTGAGGATGGAGAGTGTTCGGAGTGAGGATGGAGAGTGTTCGGAGTGAGGATGGAGAGTGTTCGGAGTGAGGATGGAGAGTGTTCGGAGTGAGGATGGAGAGTGTTCGGAGTGAGGATGGAGAGTGTTCGGAGTGAGGATGGAGAGTGTTCGGAGTGAGGATGGAGAGTGTTCGGAGTGAGGATGGAGAGTGTTCGGAGTGAGGATGGAGAGTGTTCGGAGTGAGGATGGAGAGTGTTCGGAGTGAGGATGGAGAGTGTTCGGAGTGAGGATGGAGAGTGTTCGGAGTGAGGATGGAGAGTGTTCGGAGTGAGGATGGAGAGTGTTCGGAGTGAGGATGGAGAGTGTTCGGAGTGAGGATGGAGAGTGTTCGGAGTGAGGATGGAGAGTGTTCGGAGTGAGGATGGAGAGTGTTCGGAGTGAGGATGGAGAGTGTTCGGAGTGAGGATGGAGAGTGTTCGGAGTGAGGATGGAGAGTGTTCGGAGTGAGGATGGAGAGTGTTCGGAGTGAGGATGGAGAGTGTTCGGAGTGAGGATGGAGAGTGTTCGGAGTGAGGATGGAGAGTGTTCGGTGTGAGGATGGAGAGTGTTCGAGTGAGGATGGAGAGTGTTCGGAGTGAGGATGGAGAGTGTTCGGAGTGAGGATGGAGAGTGTTCGGAGTGAGGATGGAGAGTGTTCGGAGTGAGGATGGAGAGTGTTCGGAGTGAGGATGGAGAGTGTTCGGAGTGAGGATGGAGAGTGTTCGGAGTGAGGATGGAGAGTGTTCGGAGTGAGGATGGAGAGTGTTCGGAGTGAGGATGGAGAGTGTTCGGAGTGAGGATGGAGAGTGTTCGGAGTGAGGATGGAGAGTGTTCGGAGTGAGGATGGAGAGTGTTCGGAGTGAGGATGGAGAGTGTTCGGAGTGAGGATGGAGAGTGTTCGGAGTGAGGATGGAGAGTGTTCGGAGTGAGGATGGAGAGTGTTCGGAGTGAGGATGGAGAGTGTTCGGAGTGAGGATGGAGAGTGTTCGGAGTGAGGATGGAGAGTGTTCGGAGTGAGGATGGAGAGTGTTCGGAGTGAGGATGGAGAGTGTTCGGAGTGAGGATGGAGAGTGTTCGGAGTGAGGATGGAGAGTGTTCGGAGTGAGGATGGAGAGTGTTCGGAGTGAGGATGGAGAGTGTTCGGAGTGAGGATGGAGAGTGTTCGGAGTGAGGATGGAGAGTGTTCGGAGTGAGGATGGAGAGTGTTCGGAGTGAGGATGGAGAGTGTTCGGAGTGAGGATGGAGAGTGTTCGGAGTGAGGATGGAGAGTGTTCGGAGTGAGGATGGAGAGTGTTCGGAGTGAGGATGGAGAGTGTTCGGAGTGAGGATGGAGAGTGTTCGGAGTGAGGATGGAGAGTGTTCGGAGTGAGGATGGAGAGTGTTCGGAGTGAGGATGGAGAGTGTTCGGAGTGAGGATGGAGAGTGTTCGGAGTGAGGATGGAGAGTGTTCGGAGTGAGGATGGAGAGTGTTCGGAGTGAGGATGGAGAGTGTTCGGAGTGAGGATGGAGAGTGTTCGGAGTGAGGATGGAGAGTGTTCGGAGTGAGGATGGAGAGTGTTCGGAGTGAGGATGGAGAGTGTTCGGAGTGAGGATGGAGAGTGTTCGGAGTGAGGATGGAGAGTGTTCGGAGTGAGGATGGAGAGTGTTCGGAGTGAGGATGGAGAGTGTTCGGAGTGAGGATGGAGAGTGTTCGGAGTGAGGATGGAGAGTGTTCGGAGTGAGGATGGAGAGTGTTCGGAGTGAGGATGGAGAGTGTTCGGAGTGAGGATGGAGAGTGTTCGGAGTGAGGATGGAGAGTGTTCGGAGTGAGGATGGAGAGTGTTCGGAGTGAGGATGGAGAGTGTTCGGAGTGAGGATGGAGAGTGTTCGGAGTGAGGATGGAGAGTGTTCGGAGTGAGGATGGAGAGTGTTCGGAGTGAGGATGGAGAGTGTTCGGAGTGAGGATGGAGAGTGTTCGGAGTGAGGATGGAGAGTGTTCGGAGTGAGGATGGAGAGTGTTCGGAGTGAGGATGGAGAGTGTTCGGAGTGAGGATGGAGAGTGTTCGGAGTGAGGATGGAGAGTGTTCGGAGTGAGGATGGAGAGTGTTCGGAGTGAGGATGGAGAGTGTTCGGAGTGAGGATGGAGAGTGTTCGGAGTGAGGATGGAGAGTGTTCGGAGTGAGGATGGAGAGTGTTCGGAGTGAGGATGGAGAGTGTTCGGAGTGAGGATGGAGAGTGTTCGGAGTGAGGATGGAGAGTGTTCGGAGTGAGGATGGAGAGTGTTCGGAGTGAGGATGGAGAGTGTTCGGAGTGAGGATGGAGAGTGTTCGGAGTGAGGATGGAGAGTGTTCGGAGTGAGGATGGAGAGTGTTCGGAGTGAGGATGGAGAGTGTTCGGAGTGAGGATGGAGAGTGTTCGGAGTGAGGATGGAGAGTGTTCGGAGTGAGGATGGAGAGTGTTCGGAGTGAGGATGGAGAGTGTTCGGAGTGAGGATGGAGAGTGTTCGGAGTGAGGATGGAGAGTGTTCGGAGTGAGGATGGAGAGTGTTCGGAGTGAGGATGGAGAGTGTTCGGAGTGAGGATGGAGAGTGTTCGGAGTGAGGATGGAGAGTGTTCGGAGTGAGGATGGAGAGTGTTCGGAGTGAGGATGGAGAGTGTTCGGAGTGAGGATGGAGAGTGTTCGGAGTGAGGATGGAGAGTGTTCGGAGTGAGGATGGAGAGTGTTCGGAGTGAGGATGGAGAGTGTTCGGAGTGAGGATGGAGAGTGTTCGGAGTGAGGATGGAGAGTGTTCGGAGTGAGGATGGAGAGTGTTCGGAGTGAGGATGGAGAGTGTTCGGAGTGAGGATGGAGAGTGTTCGGAGTGAGGATGGAGAGTGTTCGGAGTGAGGATGGAGAGTGTTCGGAGTGAGGATGGAGAGTGTTCGGAGTGAGGATGGAGAGTGTTCGGAGTGAGGATGGAGAGTGTTCGGAGTGAGGATGGAGAGTGTTCGGAGTGAGGATGGAGAGTGTTCGGAGTGAGGATGGAGAGTGTTCGGAGTGAGGATGGAGAGTGTTCGGAGTGAGGATGGAGAGTGTTCGGAGTGAGGATGGAGAGTGTTCGGAGTGAGGATGGAGAGTGTTCGGAGTGAGGATGGAGAGTGTTCGGAGTGAGGATGGAGAGTGTTCGGAGTGAGGATGGAGAGTGTTCGGAGTGAGGATGGAGAGTGTTCGGAGTGAGGATGGAGAGTGTTCGGAGTGAGGATGGAGAGTGTTCGGAGTGAGGATGGAGAGTGTTCGGAGTGAGGATGGAGAGTGTTCGGAGTGAGGATGGAGAGTGTTCGGAGTGAGGATGGAGAGTGTTCGGAGTGAGGATGGAGAGTGTTCGGAGTGAGGATGGAGAGTGTTCGGAGTGAGGATGGAGAGTGTTCGGAGTGAGGATGGAGAGTGTTCGGAGTGAGGATGGAGAGTGTTCGGAGTGAGGATGGAGAGTGTTCGGAGTGAGGATGGAGAGTGTTCGGAGTGAGGATGGAGAGTGTTCGGAGTGAGGATGGAGAGTGTTCGGAGTGAGGATGGAGAGTGTTCGGAGTGAGGATGGAGAGTGTTCGGAGTGAGGATGGAGAGTGTTCGGAGTGAGGATGGAGAGTGTTCGGAGTGAGGATGGAGAGTGTTCGGAGTGAGGATGGAGAGTGTTCGGAGTGAGGATGGAGAGTGTTCGGAGTGAGGATGGAGAGTGTTCGGAGTGAGGATGGAGAGTGTTCGGAGTGAGGATGGAGAGTGTTCGGAGTGAGGATGGAGAGTGTTCGGAGTGAGGATGGAGAGTGTTCGGAGTGAGGATGGAGAGTGTTCGGAGTGAGGATGGAGAGTGTTCGGAGTGAGGATGGAGAGTGTTCGGAGTGAGGATGGAGAGTGTTCGGAGTGAGGATGGAGAGTGTTCGGAGTGAGGATGGAGAGTGTTCGGAGTGAGGATGGAGAGTGTTCGGAGTGAGGATGGAGAGTGTTCGGAGTGAGGATGGAGAGTGTTCGGAGTGAGGATGGAGAGTGTTCGGAGTGAGGATGGAGAGTGTTCGGAGTGAGGATGGAGAGTGTTCGGAGTGAGGATGGAGAGTGTTCGGAGTGAGGATGGAGAGTGTTCGGAGTGAGGATGGAGAGTGTTCGGAGTGAGGATGGAGAGTGTTCGGAGTGAGGATGGAGAGTGTTCGGAGTGAGGATGGAGAGTGTTCGGAGTGAGGATGGAGAGTGTTCGGAGTGAGGATGGAGAGTGTTCGGAGTGAGGATGGAGAGTGTTCGGAGTGAGGATGGAGAGTGTTCGGAGTGAGGATGGAGAGTGTTCGGAGTGAGGATGGAGAGTGTTCGGAGTGAGGATGGAGAGTGTTCGGAGTGAGGATGGAGAGTGTTCGGAGTGAGGATGGAGAGTGTTCGGAGTGAGGATGGAGAGTGTTCGGAGTGAGGATGGAGAGTGTTCGGAGTGAGGATGGAGAGTGTTCGGAGTGAGGATGGAGAGTGTTCGGAGTGAGGATGGAGAGTGTTCGGAGTGAGGATGGAGAGTGTTCGGAGTGAGGATGGAGAGTGTTCGGAGTGAGGATGGAGAGTGTTCGGAGTGAGGATGGAGAGTGTTCGGAGTGAGGATGGAGAGTGTTCGGAGTGAGGATGGAGAGTGTTCGGAGTGAGGATGGAGAGTGTTCGGAGTGAGGATGGAGAGTGTTCGGAGTGAGGATGGAGAGTGTTCGGAGTGAGGATGGAGAGTGTTCGGAGTGAGGATGGAGAGTGTTCGGAGTGAGGATGGAGAGTGTTCGGAGTGAGGATGGAGAGTGTTCGGAGTGAGGATGGAGAGTGTTCGGAGTGAGGATGGAGAGTGTTCGGAGTGAGGATGGAGAGTGTTCGGAGTGAGGATGGAGAGTGTTCGGAGTGAGGATGGAGAGTGTTCGGAGTGAGGATGGAGAGTGTTCGGAGTGAGGATGGAGAGTGTTCGGAGTGAGGATGGAGAGTGTTCGGAGTGAGGATGGAGAGTGTTCGGAGTGAGGATGGAGAGTGTTCGGAGTGAGGATGGAGAGTGTTCGGAGTGAGGATGGAGAGTGTTCGGAGTGAGGATGGAGAGTGTTCGGAGTGAGGATGGAGAGTGTTCGGAGTGAGGATGGAGAGTGTTCGGAGTGAGGATGGAGAGTGTTCGGAGTGAGGATGGAGAGTGTTCGGAGTGAGGATGGAGAGTGTTCGGAGTGAGGATGGAGAGTGTTCGGAGTGAGGATGGAGAGTGTTCGGAGTGAGGATGGAGAGTGTTCGGAGTGAGGATGGAGAGTGTTCGGAGTGAGGATGGAGAGTGTTCGGAGTGAGGATGGAGAGTGTTCGGAGTGAGGATGGAGAGTGTTCGGAGTGAGGATGGAGAGTGTTCGGAGTGAGGATGGAGAGTGTTCGGAGTGAGGATGGAGAGTGTTCGGAGTGAGGATGGAGAGTGTTCGGAGTGAGGATGGAGAGTGTTCGGAGTGAGGATGGAGAGTGTTCGGAGTGAGGATGGAGAGTGTTCGGAGTGAGGATGGAGAGTGTTCGGAGTGAGGATGGAGAGTGTTCGGAGTGAGGATGGAGAGTGTTCGGAGTGAGGATGGAGAGTGTTCGGAGTGAGGATGGAGAGTGTTCGGAGTGAGGATGGAGAGTGTTCGGAGTGAGGATGGAGAGTGTTCGGAGTGAGGATGGAGAGTGTTCGGAGTGAGGATGGAGAGTGTTCGGAGTGAGGATGGAGAGTGTTCGGAGTGAGGATGGAGAGTGTTCGGAGTGAGGATGGAGAGTGTTCGGAGTGAGGATGGAGAGTGTTCGGAGTGAGGATGGAGAGTGTTCGGAGTGAGGATGGAGAGTGTTCGGAGTGAGGATGGAGAGTGTTCGGAGTGAGGATGGAGAGTGTTCGGAGTGAGGATGGAGAGTGTTCGGAGTGAGGATGGAGAGTGTTCGGAGTGAGGATGGAGAGTGTTCGGAGTGAGGATGGAGAGTGTTCGGAGTGAGGATGGAGAGTGTTCGGAGTGAGGATGGAGAGTGTTCGGAGTGAGGATGGAGAGTGTTCGGAGTGAGGATGGAGAGTGTTCGGAGTGAGGATGGAGAGTGTTCGGAGTGAGGATGGAGAGTGTTCGGAGTGAGGATGGAGAGTGTTCGGAGTGAGGATGGAGAGTGTTCGGAGTGAGGATGGAGAGTGTTCGGAGTGAGGATGGAGAGTGTTCGGAGTGAGGATGGAGAGTGTTCGGAGTGAGGATGGAGAGTGTTCGGAGTGAGGATGGAGAGTGTTCGGAGTGAGGATGGAGAGTGTTCGGAGTGAGGATGGAGAGTGTTCGGAGTGAGGATGGAGAGTGTTCGGAGTGAGGATGGAGAGTGTTCGGAGTGAGGATGGAGAGTGTTCGGAGTGAGGATGGAGAGTGTTCGGAGTGAGGATGGAGAGTGTTCGGAGTGAGGATGGAGAGTGTTCGGAGTGAGGATGGAGAGTGTTCGGAGTGAGGATGGAGAGTGTTCGGAGTGAGGATGGAGAGTGTTCGGAGTGAGGATGGAGAGTGTTCGGAGTGAGGATGGAGAGTGTTCGGAGTGAGGATGGAGAGTGTTCGGAGTGAGGATGGAGAGTGTTCGGAGTGAGGATGGAGAGTGTTCGGAGTGAGGATGGAGAGTGTTCGGAGTGAGGATGGAGAGTGTTCGGAGTGAGGATGGAGAGTGTTCGGAGTGAGGATGGAGAGTGTTCGGAGTGAGGATGGAGAGTGTTCGGAGTGAGGATGGAGAGTGTTCGGAGTGAGGATGGAGAGTGTTCGGAGTGAGGATGGAGAGTGTTCGGAGTGAGGATGGAGAGTGTTCGGAGTGAGGATGGAGAGTGTTCGGAGTGAGGATGGAGAGTGTTCGGAGTGAGGATGGAGAGTGTTCGGAGTGAGGATGGAGAGTGTTCGGAGTGAGGATGGAGAGTGTTCGGAGTGAGGATGGAGAGTGTTCGGAGTGAGGATGGAGAGTGTTCGGAGTGAGGATGGAGAGTGTTCGGAGTGAGGATGGAGAGTGTTCGGAGTGAGGATGGAGAGTGTTCGGAGTGAGGATGGAGAGTGTTCGGAGTGAGGATGGAGAGTGTTCGGAGTGAGGATGGAGAGTGTTCGGAGTGAGGATGGAGAGTGTTCGGAGTGAGGATGGAGAGTGTTCGGAGTGAGGATGGAGAGTGTTCGGAGTGAGGATGGAGAGTGTTCGGAGTGAGGATGGAGAGTGTTCGGAGTGAGGATGGAGAGTGTTCGGAGTGAGGATGGAGAGTGTTCGGAGTGAGGATGGAGAGTGTTCGGAGTGAGGATGGAGAGTGTTCGGAGTGAGGATGGAGAGTGTTCGGAGTGAGGATGGAGAGTGTTCGGAGTGAGGATGGAGAGTGTTCGGAGTGAGGATGGAGAGTGTTCGGAGTGAGGATGGAGAGTGTTCGGAGTGAGGATGGAGAGTGTTCGGAGTGAGGATGGAGAGTGTTCGGAGTGAGGATGGAGAGTGTTCGGAGTGAGGATGGAGAGTGTTCGGAGTGAGGATGGAGAGTGTTCGGAGTGAGGATGGAGAGTGTTCGGAGTGAGGATGGAGAGTGTTCGGAGTGAGGATGGAGAGTGTTCGGAGTGAGGATGGAGAGTGTTCGGAGTGAGGATGGAGAGTGTTCGGAGTGAGGATGGAGAGTGTTCGGAGTGAGGATGGAGAGTGTTCGGAGTGAGGATGGAGAGTGTTCGGAGTGAGGATGGAGAGTGTTCGGAGTGAGGATGGAGAGTGTTCGGAGTGAGGATGGAGAGTGTTCGGAGTGAGGATGGAGAGTGTTCGGAGTGAGGATGGAGAGTGTTCGGAGTGAGGATGGAGAGTGTTCGGAGTGAGGATGGAGAGTGTTCGGAGTGAGGATGGAGAGTGTTCGGAGTGAGGATGGAGAGTGTTCGGAGTGAGGATGGAGAGTGTTCGGAGTGAGGATGGAGAGTGTTCGGAGTGAGGATGGAGAGTGTTCGGAGTGAGGATGGAGAGTGTTCGGAGTGAGGATGGAGAGTGTTCGGAGTGAGGATGGAGAGTGTTCGGAGTGAGGATGGAGAGTGTTCGGAGTGAGGATGGAGAGTGTTCGGAGTGAGGATGGAGAGTGTTCGGAGTGAGGATGGAGAGTGTTCGGAGTGAGGATGGAGAGTGTTCGGAGTGAGGATGGAGAGTGTTCGGAGTGAGGATGGAGAGTGTTCGGAGTGAGGATGGAGAGTGTTCGGAGTGAGGATGGAGAGTGTTCGGAGTGAGGATGGAGAGTGTTCGGAGTGAGGATGGAGAGTGTTCGGAGTGAGGATGGAGAGTGTTCGGAGTGAGGATGGAGAGTGTTCGGAGTGAGGATGGAGAGTGTTCGGAGTGAGGATGGAGAGTGTTCGGAGTGAGGATGGAGAGTGTTCGGAGTGAGGATGGAGAGTGTTCGGAGTGAGGATGGAGAGTGTTCGGAGTGAGGATGGAGAGTGTTCGGAGTGAGGATGGAGAGTGTTCGGAGTGAGGATGGAGAGTGTTCGGAGTGAGGATGGAGAGTGTTCGGAGTGAGGATGGAGAGTGTTCGGAGTGAGGATGGAGAGTGTTCGGAGTGAGGATGGAGAGTGTTCGGAGTGAGGATGGAGAGTGTTCGGAGTGAGGATGGAGAGTGTTCGGAGTGAGGATGGAGAGTGTTCGGAGTGAGGATGGAGAGTGTTCGGAGTGAGGATGGAGAGTGTTCGGAGTGAGGATGGAGAGTGTTCGGAGTGAGGATGGAGAGTGTTCGGAGTGAGGATGGAGAGTGTTCGGAGTGAGGATGGAGAGTGTTCGGAGTGAGGATGGAGAGTGTTCGGAGTGAGGATGGAGAGTGTTCGGAGTGAGGATGGAGAGTGTTCGGAGTGAGGATGGAGAGTGTTCGGAGTGAGGATGGAGAGTGTTCGGAGTGAGGATGGAGAGTGTTCGGAGTGAGGATGGAGAGTGTTCGGAGTGAGGATGGAGAGTGTTCGGAGTGAGGATGGAGAGTGTTCGGAGTGAGGATGGAGAGTGTTCGGAGTGAGGATGGAGAGTGTTCGGAGTGAGGATGGAGAGTGTTCGGAGTGAGGATGGAGAGTGTTCGGAGTGAGGATGGAGAGTGTTCGGAGTGAGGATGGAGAGTGTTCGGAGTGAGGATGGAGAGTGTTCGGAGTGAGGATGGAGAGTGTTCGGAGTGAGGATGGAGAGTGTTCGGAGTGAGGATGGAGAGTGTTCGGAGTGAGGATGGAGAGTGTTCGGAGTGAGGATGGAGAGTGTTCGGAGTGAGGATGGAGAGTGTTCGGAGTGAGGATGGAGAGTGTTCGGAGTGAGGATGGAGAGTGTTCGGAGTGAGGATGGAGAGTGTTCGGAGTGAGGATGGAGAGTGTTCGGAGTGAGGATGGAGAGTGTTCGGAGTGAGGATGGAGAGTGTTCGGAGTGAGGATGGAGAGTGTTCGGAGTGAGGATGGAGAGTGTTCGGAGTGAGGATGGAGAGTGTTCGGAGTGAGGATGGAGAGTGTTCGGAGTGAGGATGGAGAGTGTTCGGAGTGAGGATGGAGAGTGTTCGGAGTGAGGATGGAGAGTGTTCGGAGTGAGGATGGAGAGTGTTCGGAGTGAGGATGGAGAGTGTTCGGAGTGAGGATGGAGAGTGTTCGGAGTGAGGATGGAGAGTGTTCGGAGTGAGGATGGAGAGTGTTCGGAGTGAGGATGGAGAGTGTTCGGAGTGAGGATGGAGAGTGTTCGGAGTGAGGATGGAGAGTGTTCGGAGTGAGGATGGAGAGTGTTCGGAGTGAGGATGGAGAGTGTTCGGAGTGAGGATGGAGAGTGTTCGGAGTGAGGATGGAGAGTGTTCGGAGTGAGGATGGAGAGTGTTCGGAGTGAGGATGGAGAGTGTTCGGAGTGAGGATGGAGAGTGTTCGGAGTGAGGATGGAGAGTGTTCGGAGTGAGGATGGAGAGTGTTCGGAGTGAGGATGGAGAGTGTTCGGAGTGAGGATGGAGAGTGTTCGGAGTGAGGATGGAGAGTGTTCGGAGTGAGGATGGAGAGTGTTCGGAGTGAGGATGGAGAGTGTTCGGAGTGAGGATGGAGTGTGTTCGGAGTGAGGATGGAGAGTGTTCGGAGTGAGGATGGAGAGTGTTCGGAGTGAGGATGGCGAGTGTTCGGAGTGAGGATGGAGAGTGTTCGGAGTGAGGATGGAGAGTGTTGGAGAGTGTTCGGAGTGAGGATGGAGAGTGTTCGGAGTGAGGATGGAGAGTGTTCGGAGTGAGGATGGAGAGTGTTCGGAGTGAGGATGGAGAGTGTTCGGAGTGAGGATGGAGAGTGTTCGGAGTGAGGATGGAGAGTGTTCGGAGTGAGGATGGAGAGTGTTCGGAGTGAGGATGGAGAGTGTTCGGAGTGAGGATGGAGAGTGTTCGGAGTGAGGATGGAGAGTGTTCGGAGTGAGGATGGAGAGTGTTCGGAGTGAGGATGGAGAGTGTTCGGAGTGAGGATGGAGAGTGTTCGGAGTGAGGATGGAGAGTGTTCGGAGTGAGGATGGAGAGTGTTCGGAGTGAGGATGGAGAGTGTTCGGAGTGAGGATGGAGAGTGTTCGGAGTGAGGATGGAGAGTGTTCGGAGTGAGGATGGAGAGTGTTCGGAGTGAGGATGGAGAGTGTTCGGAGTGAGGATGGAGAGTGTTCGGAGTGAGGATGGAGAGTGTTCGGAGTGAGGATGGAGAGTGTTCGGAGTGAGGATGGAGAGTGTTCGGAGTGAGGATGGAGAGTGTTCGGAGTGAGGATGGAGAGTGTTCGGAGTGAGGATGGAGAGTGTTCGGAGTGAGGATGGAGAGTGTTCGGAGTGAGGATGGAGAGTGTTCGGAGTGAGGATGGAGAGTGTTCGGAGTGAGGATGGAGAGTGTTCGGAGTGAGGATGGAGAGTGTTCGGAGTGAGGATGGAGAGTGTTCGGAGTGAGGATGGAGAGTGTTCGGAGTGAGGATGGAGAGTGTTCGGAGTGAGGATGGAGAGTGTTCGGAGTGAGGATGGAGAGTGTTCGGAGTGAGGATGGAGAGTGTTCGGAGTGAGGATGGAGAGTGTTCGGAGTGAGGATGGAGAGTGTTCGGAGTGAGGATGGAGAGTGTTCGGAGTGAGGATGGAGAGTGTTCGGAGTGAGGATGGAGAGTGTTCGGAGTGAGGATGGAGAGTGTTCGGAGTGAGGATGGAGAGTGTTCGGAGTGAGGATGGAGAGTGTTCGGAGTGAGGATGGAGAGTGTTCGGAGTGAGGATGGAGAGTGTTCGGAGTGAGGATGGAGAGTGTTCGGAGTGAGGATGGAGAGTGTTCGGAGTGAGGATGGAGAGTGTTCGGAGTGAGGATGGAGAGTGTTCGGAGTGAGGATGGAGAGTGTTCGGAGTGAGGATGGAGAGTGTTCGGAGTGAGGATGGAGAGTGTTCGGAGTGAGGATGGAGAGTGTTCGGAGTGAGGATGGAGAGTGTTCGGAGTGAGGATGGAGAGTGTTCGGAGTGAGGATGGAGAGTGTTCGGAGTGAGGATGGAGAGTGTTCGGAGTGAGGATGGAGAGTGTTCGGAGTGAGGATGGAGAGTGTTCGGAGTGAGGATGGAGAGTGTTCGGAGTGAGGATGGAGAGTGTTCGGAGTGAGGATGGAGAGTGTTCGGAGTGAGGATGGAGAGTGTTCGGAGTGAGGATGGAGAGTGTTCGGAGTGAGGATGGAGAGTGTTCGGAGTGAGGATGGAGAGTGTTCGGAGTGAGGATGGAGAGTGTTCGGAGTGAGGATGGAGAGTGTTCGGAGTGAGGATGGAGAGTGTTCGGAGTGAGGATGGAGAGTGTTCGGAGTGAGGATGGAGAGTGTTCGGAGTGAGGATGGAGAGTGTTCGGAGTGAGGATGGAGAGTGTTCGGAGTGAGGATGGAGAGTGTTCGGAGTGAGGATGGAGAGTGTTCGGAGTGAGGATGGAGAGTGTTCGGAGTGAGGATGGAGAGTGTTCGGAGTGAGGATGGAGAGTGTTCGGAGTGAGGATGGAGAGTGTTCGGAGTGAGGATGGAGAGTGTTCGGAGTGAGGATGGAGAGTGTTCGGAGTGAGGATGGAGAGTGTTCGGAGTGAGGATGGAGAGTGTTCGGAGTGAGGATGGAGAGTGTTCGGAGTGAGGATGGAGAGTGTTCGGAGTGAGGATGGAGAGTGTTCGGAGTGAGGATGGAGAGTGTTCGGAGTGAGGATGGAGAGTGTTCGGAGTGAGGATGGAGAGTGTTCGGAGTGAGGATGGAGAGTGTTCGGAGTGAGGATGGAGAGTGTTCGGAGTGAGGATGGAGAGTGTTCGGAGTGAGGATGGAGAGTGTTCGGAGTGAGGATGGAGAGTGTTCGGAGTGAGGATGGAGAGTGTTCGGAGTGAGGATGGAGAGTGTTCGGAGTGAGGATGGAGAGTGTTCGGAGTGAGGATGGAGAGTGTTCGGAGTGAGGATGGAGAGTGTTCGGAGTGAGGATGGAGAGTGTTCGGAGTGAGGATGGAGAGTGTTCGGAGTGAGGATGGAGAGTGTTCGGAGTGAGGATGGAGAGTGTTCGGAGTGAGGATGGAGAGTGTTCGGAGTGAGGATGGAGAGTGTTCGGAGTGAGGATGGAGAGTGTTCGGAGTGAGGATGGAGAGTGTTCGGAGTGAGGATGGAGAGTGTTCGGAGTGAGGATGGAGAGTGTTCGGAGTGAGGATGGAGAGTGTTCGGAGTGAGGATGGAGAGTGTTCGGAGTGAGGATGGAGAGTGTTCGGAGTGAGGATGGAGAGTGTTCGGAGTGAGGATGGAGAGTGTTCGGAGTGAGGATGGAGAGTGTTCGGAGTGAGGATGGAGAGTGTTCGGAGTGAGGATGGAGAGTGTTCGGAGTGAGGATGGAGAGTGTTCGGAGTGAGGATGGAGAGTGTTCGGAGTGAGGATGGAGAGTGTTCGGAGTGAGGATGGAGAGTGTTCGGAGTGAGGATGGAGAGTGTTCGGAGTGAGGATGGAGAGTGTTCGGAGTGAGGATGGAGAGTGTTCGGAGTGAGGATGGAGAGTGTTCGGAGTGAGGATGGAGAGTGTTCGGAGTGAGGATGGAGAGTGTTCGGAGTGAGGATGGAGAGTGTTCGGAGTGAGGATGGAGAGTGTTCGGAGTGAGGATGGAGAGTGTTCGGAGTGAGGATGGAGAGTGTTCGGAGTGAGGATGGAGAGTGTTCGGAGTGAGGATGGAGAGTGTTCGGAGTGAGGATGGAGAGTGTTCGGAGTGAGGATGGAGAGTGTTCGGAGTGAGGATGGAGAGTGTTCGGAGTGAGGATGGAGAGTGTTCGGAGTGAGGATGGAGAGTGTTCGGAGTGAGGATGGAGAGTGTTCGGAGTGAGGATGGAGAGTGTTCGGAGTGAGGATGGAGAGTGTTCGGAGTGAGGATGGAGAGTGTTCGGAGTGAGGATGGAGAGTGTTCGGAGTGAGGATGGAGAGTGTTCGGAGTGAGGATGGAGAGTGTTCGGAGTGAGGATGGAGAGTGTTCGGAGTGAGGATGGAGAGTGTTCGGAGTGAGGATGGAGAGTGTTCGGAGTGAGGATGGAGAGTGTTCGGAGTGAGGATGGAGAGTGTTCGGAGTGAGGATGGAGAGTGTTCGGAGTGAGGATGGAGAGTGTTCGGAGTGAGGATGGAGAGTGTTCGGAGTGAGGATGGAGAGTGTTCGGAGTGAGGATGGAGAGTGTTCGGAGTGAGGATGGAGAGTGTTCGGAGTGAGGATGGAGAGTGTTCGGAGTGAGGATGGAGAGTGTTCGGAGTGAGGATGGAGAGTGTTCGGAGTGAGGATGGAGAGTGTTCGGAGTGAGGATGGAGAGTGTTCGGAGTGAGGATGGAGAGTGTTCGGAGTGAGGATGGAGAGTGTTCGGAGTGAGGATGGAGAGTGTTCGGAGTGAGGATGGAGAGTGTTCGGAGTGAGGATGGAGAGTGTTCGGAGTGAGGATGGAGAGTGTTCGGAGTGAGGATGGAGAGTGTTCGGAGTGAGGATGGAGAGTGTTCGGAGTGAGGATGGAGAGTGTTCGGAGTGAGGATGGAGAGTGTTCGGAGTGAGGATGGAGAGTGTTCGGAGTGAGGATGGAGAGTGTTCGGAGTGAGGATGGAGAGTGTTCGGAGTGAGGATGGAGAGTGTTCGGAGTGAGGATGGAGAGTGTTCGGAGTGAGGATGGAGAGTGTTCGGAGTGAGGATGGAGAGTGTTCGGAGTGAGGATGGAGAGTGTTCGGAGTGAGGATGGAGAGTGTTCGGAGTGAGGATGGAGAGTGTTCGGAGTGAGGATGGAGAGTGTTCGGAGTGAGGATGGAGAGTGTTCGGAGTGAGGATGGAGAGTGTTCGGAGTGAGGATGGAGAGTGTTCGGAGTGAGGATGGAGAGTGTTCGGAGTGAGGATGGAGAGTGTTCGGAGTGAGGATGGAGAGTGTTCGGAGTGAGGATGGAGAGTGTTCGGAGTGAGGATGGAGAGTGTTCGGAGTGAGGATGGAGAGTGTTCGGAGTGAGGATGGAGAGTGTTCGGAGTGAGGATGGAGAGTGTTCGGAGTGAGGATGGAGAGTGTTCGGAGTGAGGATGGAGAGTGTTCGGAGTGAGGATGGAGAGTGTTCGGAGTGAGGATGGAGAGTGTTCGGAGTGAGGATGGAGAGTGTTCGGAGTGAGGATGGAGAGTGTTCGGAGTGAGGATGGAGAGTGTTCGGAGTGAGGATGGAGAGTGTTCGGAGTGAGGATGGAGAGTGTTCGGAGTGAGGATGGAGAGTGTTCGGAGTGAGGATGGAGAGTGTTCGGAGTGAGGATGGAGAGTGTTCGGAGTGAGGATGGAGAGTGTTCGGAGTGAGGATGGAGAGTGTTCGGAGTGAGGATGGAGAGTGTTCGGAGTGAGGATGGAGAGTGTTCGGAGTGAGGATGGAGAGTGTTCGGAGTGAGGATGGAGAGTGTTCGGAGTGAGGATGGAGAGTGTTCGGAGTGAGGATGGAGAGTGTTCGGAGTGAGGATGGAGAGTGTTCGGAGTGAGGATGGAGAGTGTTCGGAGTGAGGATGGAGAGTGTTCGGAGTGAGGATGGAGAGTGTTCGGAGTGAGGATGGAGAGTGTTCGGAGTGAGGATGGAGAGTGTTCGGAGTGAGGATGGAGAGTGTTCGGAGTGAGGATGGAGAGTGTTCGGAGTGAGGATGGAGAGTGTTCGGAGTGAGGATGGAGAGTGTTCGGAGTGAGGATGGAGAGTGTTCGGAGTGAGGATGGAGAGTGTTCGGAGTGAGGATGGAGAGTGTTCGGAGTGAGGATGGAGAGTGTTCGGAGTGAGGATGGAGAGTGTTCGGAGTGAGGATGGAGAGTGTTCGGAGTGAGGATGGAGAGTGTTCGGAGTGAGGATGGAGAGTGTTCGGAGTGAGGATGGAGAGTGTTCGGAGTGAGGATGGAGAGTGTTCGGAGTGAGGATGGAGAGTGTTCGGAGTGAGGATGGAGAGTGTTCGGAGTGAGGATGGAGAGTGTTCGGAGTGAGGATGGAGAGTGTTCGGAGTGAGGATGGAGAGTGTTCGGAGTGAGGATGGAGAGTGTTCGGAGTGAGGATGGAGAGTGTTCGGAGTGAGGATGGAGAGTGTTCGGAGTGAGGATGGAGAGTGTTCGGAGTGAGGATGGAGAGTGTTCGGAGTGAGGATGGAGAGTGTTCGGAGTGAGGATGGAGAGTGTTCGGAGTGAGGATGGAGAGTGTTCGGAGTGAGGATGGAGAGTGTTCGGAGTGAGGATGGAGAGTGTTCGGAGTGAGGATGGAGAGTGTTCGGAGTGAGGATGGAGAGTGTTCGGAGTGAGGATGGAGAGTGTTCGGAGTGAGGATGGAGAGTGTTCGGAGTGAGGATGGAGAGTGTTCGGAGTGAGGATGGAGAGTGTTCGGAGTGAGGATGGAGAGTGTTCGGAGTGAGGATGGAGAGTGTTCGGAGTGAGGATGGAGAGTGTTCGGAGTGAGGATGGAGAGTGTTCGGAGTGAGGATGGAGAGTGTTCGGAGTGAGGATGGAGAGTGTTCGGAGTGAGGATGGAGAGTGTTCGGAGTGAGGATGGAGAGTGTTCGGAGTGAGGATGGAGAGTGTTCGGAGTGAGGATGGAGAGTGTTCGGAGTGAGGATGGAGAGTGTTCGGAGTGAGGATGGAGAGTGTTCGGAGTGAGGATGGAGAGTGTTCGGAGTGAGGATGGAGAGTGTTCGGAGTGAGGATGGAGAGTGTTCGGAGTGAGGATGGAGAGTGTTCGGAGTGAGGATGGAGAGTGTTCGGAGTGAGGATGGAGAGTGTTCGGAGTGAGGATGGAGAGTGTTCGGAGTGAGGATGGAGAGTGTTCGGAGTGAGGATGGAGAGTGTTCGGAGTGAGGATGGAGAGTGTTCGGAGTGAGGATGGAGAGTGTTCGGAGTGAGGATGGAGAGTGTTCGGAGTGAGGATGGAGAGTGTTCGGAGTGAGGATGGAGAGTGTTCGGAGTGAGGATGGAGAGTGTTCGGAGTGAGGATGGAGAGTGTTCGGAGTGAGGATGGAGAGTGTTCGGAGTGAGGATGGAGAGTGTTCGGAGTGAGGATGGAGAGTGTTCGGAGTGAGGATGGAGAGTGTTCGGAGTGAGGATGGAGAGTGTTCGGAGTGAGGATGGAGAGTGTTCGGAGTGAGGATGGAGAGTGTTCGGAGTGAGGATGGAGAGTGTTCGGAGTGAGGATGGAGAGTGTTCGGAGTGAGGATGGAGAGTGTTCGGAGTGAGGATGGAGAGTGTTCGGAGTGAGGATGGAGAGTGTTCGGAGTGAGGATGGAGAGTGTTCGGAGTGAGGATGGAGAGTGTTCGGAGTGAGGATGGAGAGTGTTCGGAGTGAGGATGGAGAGTGTTCGGAGTGAGGATGGAGAGTGTTCGGAGTGAGGATGGAGAGTGTTCGGAGTGAGGATGGAGAGTGTTCGGAGTGAGGATGGAGAGTGTTCGGAGTGAGGATGGAGAGTGTTCGGAGTGAGGATGGAGAGTGTTCGGAGTGAGGATGGAGAGTGTTCGGAGTGAGGATGGAGAGTGTTCGGAGTGAGGATGGAGAGTGTTCGGAGTGAGGATGGAGAGTGTTCGGAGTGAGGATGGAGAGTGTTCGGAGTGAGGATGGAGAGTGTTCGGAGTGAGGATGGAGAGTGTTCGGAGTGAGGATGGAGAGTGTTCGGAGTGAGGATGGAGAGTGTTCGGAGTGAGGATGGAGAGTGTTCGGAGTGAGGATGGAGAGTGTTCGGAGTGAGGATGGAGAGTGTTCGGAGTGAGGATGGAGAGTGTTCGGAGTGAGGATGGAGAGTGTTCGGAGTGAGGATGGAGAGTGTTCGGAGTGAGGATGGAGAGTGTTCGGAGTGAGGATGGAGAGTGTTCGGAGTGAGGATGGAGAGTGTTCGGAGTGAGGATGGAGAGTGTTCGGAGTGAGGATGGAGAGTGTTCGGAGTGAGGATGGAGAGTGTTCGGAGTGAGGATGGAGAGTGTTCGGAGTGAGGATGGAGAGTGTTCGGAGTGAGGATGGAGAGTGTTCGGAGTGAGGATGGAGAGTGTTCGGAGTGAGGATGGAGAGTGTTCGGAGTGAGGATGGAGAGTGTTCGGAGTGAGGATGGAGAGTGTTCGGAGTGAGGATGGAGAGTGTTCGGAGTGAGGATGGAGAGTGTTCGGAGTGAGGATGGAGAGTGTTCGGAGTGAGGATGGAGAGTGTTCGGAGTGAGGATGGAGAGTGTTCGGAGTGAGGATGGAGAGTGTTCGGAGTGAGGATGGAGAGTGTTCGGAGTGAGGATGGAGAGTGTTCGGAGTGAGGATGGAGAGTGTTCGGAGTGAGGATGGAGAGTGTTCGGAGTGTAGATGGAGAGTGTTCGGAGTGAGGATGGAGTGTGTTCGGAGTGAGGATCGAAAATGTTCGGAGGGAGGATGGAGAGTGTTCGGAGTGAGTTTCGAGAGTGTTCAGAGTGAGGATGGAGCGTTTTTGGAGTGAGGATGGAGCGGTTTCGGAGTGAGGATGGAGAGTTTTCGGAGTGAAGATGGAGAGTGTTCGGAGTGAGGATGTAGAGTGCTCGGAGTGAGGATGGAGAGTGTTCGGAGTGAGGATGGAGAGTGTTCGGAGTGAGGATGGAGAGTGTTCGGAGTGAGGATGGAGAGTGTTCGGAGTGAGGATGGAGAGTGTTCGGAGTGAGGATGGAGAGTGTTCGGAGTGAGGATGGAGAGTGTTCGGAGTGAGGATGGAGAGTGTTCGGAGTGAGGATGGAGAGTGTTCGGAGTGAGGATGGAGAGTGTTCGGAGTGAGGATGGAGAGTGTTCGGAGTGAGGATGGAGAGTGTTCGGAGTGAGGATGGAGAGTGTTCGGAGTGAGGATGGAGAGTGTTCGGAGTGAGGATGGAGAGTGTTCGGAGTGAGGATGGAGAGTGTTCGGAGTGAGGATGGAGAGTGTTCGGAGTGAGGATGGAGAGTGTTCGGAGTGAGGATGGAGAGTGTTCGGAGTGAGGATGGAGAGTGTTCGGAGTGAGGATGGAGAGTGTTCGGAGTGAGGATGGAGAGTGTTCGGAGTGAGGATGGAGAGTGTTCGGAGTGAGGATGGAGAGTGTTCGGAGTGAGGATGGAGAGTGTTCGGAGTGAGGATGGAGAGTGTTCGGAGTGAGGATGGAGAGTGTTCGGAGTGAGGATGGAGAGTGTTCGGAGTGAGGATGGAGAGTGTTCGGAGTGAGGATGGAGAGTGTTCGGAGTGAGGATGGAGAGTGTTCGGAGTGAGGATGGAGAGTGTTCGGAGTGAGGATGGAGAGTGTTCGGAGTGAGGATGGAGAGTGTTCGGAGTGAGGATGGAGAGTGTTCGGAGTGAGGATGGAGAGTGTTCGGAGTGAGGATGGAGAGTGTTCGGAGTGAGGATGGAGAGTGTTCGGAGTGAGGATGGAGAGTGTTCGGAGTGAGGATGGAGAGTGTTCGGAGTGAGGATGGAGAGTGTTCGGAGTGAGGATGGAGAGTGTTCGGAGTGAGGATGGAGAGTGTTCGGAGTGAGGATGGAGAGTGTTCGGAGTGAGGATGGAGAGTGTTCGGAGTGAGGATGGAGAGTGTTCGGAGTGAGGATGGAGAGTGTTCGGAGTGAGGATGGAGAGTGTTCGGAGTGAGGATGGAGAGTGTTCGGAGTGAGGATGGAGAGTGTTCGGAGTGAGGATGGAGAGTGTTCGGAGTGAGGATGGAGAGTGTTCGGAGTGAGGATGGAGAGTGTTCGGAGTGAGGATGGAGAGTGTTCGGAGTGAGGATGGAGAGTGTTCGGAGTGAGGATGGAGAGTGTTCGGAGTGAGGATGGAGAGTGTTCGGAGTGAGGATGGAGAGTGTTCGGAGTGAGGATGGAGAGTGTTCGGAGTGAGGATGGAGAGTGTTCGGAGTGAGGATGGAGAGTGTTCGGAGTGAGGATGGAGAGTGTTCGGAGTGAGGATGGAGAGTGTTCGGAGTGAGGATGGAGAGTGTTCGGAGTGAGGATGGAGAGTGTTCGGAGTGAGGATGGAGAGTGTTCGGAGTGAGGATGGAGAGTGTTCGGAGTGAGGATGGAGAGTGTTCGGAGTGAGGATGGAGAGTGTTCGGAGTGAGGATGGAGAGTGTTCGGAGTGAGGATGGAGAGTGTTCGGAGTGAGGATGGAGAGTGTTCGGAGTGAGGATGGAGAGTGTTCGGAGTGAGGATGGAGAGTGTTCGGAGTGAGGATGGAGAGTGTTCGGAGTGAGGATGGAGAGTGTTCGGAGTGAGGATGGAGAGTGTTCGGAGTGAGGATGGAGAGTGTTCGGAGTGAGGATAGAGAGTGTTCGGAGTGAGGATGGAGAGTGTTCGGAGTGAGGATGGAGAGTGCTCGGAGTGAGGATGGAGTGTGTTCGGAGTGAGGATGGAGAGTGTACGGAGTGAGGATGGAGAGTGTTCGGAGTGAGGATGGAGAGTGTTCGGAGTGAGGATGGAGAGTGTTCGGAGTGAGGATGGAGAGTGTTCGGAGTGAGGATGGAGAGTGTTCGGAGTGAGGATGGAGAGTGTTCGGAGTGAGGATGGAGAGTGTTCGGAGTGAGGATGGAGAGTGTTCGGAGTGAGGATGGAGAGTGTTCGGAGTGAGGATGGAGAGTGTTCGGAGTGAGGATGGAGAGTGTTCGGAGTGAGGATGGAGAGTGTTCGGAGTGAGGATGGAGAGTGTTCGGAGTGAGGATGGAGAGTGTTCGGAGTGAGGATGGAGAGTGTTCGGAGTGAGGATGGAGAGTGTTCGGAGTGAGGATGGAGAGTGTTCGGAGTGAGGATGGAGAGTGTTCGGAGTGAGGATGGAGAGTGTTCGGAGTGAGGATGGAGAGTGTTCGGAGTGAGGATGGAGAGTGTTCGGAGTGAGGATGGAGAGTGTTCGGAGTGAGGATGGAGAGTGTTCGGAGTGAGGATGGAGAGTGTTCGGAGTGAGGATGGAGAGTGTTCGGAGTGAGGATGGAGAGTGTTCGGAGTGAGGATGGAGAGTGTTCGGAGTGAGGATGGAGAGTGTTCGGAGTGAGGATGGAGAGTGTTCGGAGTGAGGATGGAGAGTGTTCGGAGTGAGGATGGAGAGTGTTCGGAGTGAGGATGGAGAGTGTTCGGAGTGAGGATGGAGAGTGTTCGGAGTGAGGATGGAGAGTGTTCGGAGTGAGGATGGAGAGTGTTCGGAGTGAGGATGGAGAGTGTTCGGAGTGAGGATGGAGAGTGTTCGGAGTGAGGATGGAGAGTGTTCGGAGTGAGGATGGAGAGTGTTCGGAGTGAGGATGGAGAGTGTTCGGAGTGAGGATGGAGAGTGTTCGGAGTGAGGATGGAGAGTGTTCGGAGTGAGGATGGAGAGTGTTCGGAGTGAGGATGGAGAGTGTTCGGAGTGAGGATGGAGAGTGTTCGGAGTGAGGATGGAGAGTGTTCGGAGTGAGGATGGAGAGTGTTCGGAGTGAGGATGGAGAGTGTTCGGAGTGAGGATGGAGAGTGTTCGGAGTGAGGATGGAGAGTGTTCGGAGTGAGGATGGAGAGTGTTCGGAGTGAGGATGGAGAGTGTTCGGAGTGAGGATGGAGAGTGTTCGGAGTGAGGATGGAGAGTGTTCGGAGTGAGGATGGAGAGTGTTCGGAGTGAGGATGGAGAGTGTTCGGAGTGAGGATGGAGAGTGTTCGGAGTGAGGATGGAGAGTGTTCGGAGTGAGGATGGAGAGTGTTCGGAGTGAGGATGGAGAGTGTTCGGAGTGAGGATGGAGAGTGTTCGGAGTGAGGATGGAGAGTGTTCGGAGTGAGGATGGAGAGTGTTCGGAGTGAGGATGGAGAGTGTTCGGAGTGAGGATGGAGAGTGTTCGGAGTGAGGATGGAGAGTGTTCGGAGTGAGGATGGAGAGTGTTCGGAGTGAGGATGGAGAGTGTTCGGAGTGAGGATGGAGAGTGTTCGGAGTGAGGATGGAGAGTGTTCGGAGTGAGGATGGAGAGTGTTCGGAGTGAGGATGGAGAGTGTTCGGAGTGAGGATGGAGAGTGTTCGGAGTGAGGATGGAGAGTGTTCGGAGTGAGGATGGAGAGTGTTCGGAGTGAGGATGGAGAGTGTTCGGAGTGAGGATGGAGAGTGTTCGGAGTGAGGATGGAGAGTGTTCGGAGTGAGGATGGAGAGTGTTCGGAGTGAGGATGGAGAGTGTTCGGAGTGAGGATGGAGAGTGTTCGGAGTGAGGATGGAGAGTGTTCGGAGTGAGGATGGAGAGTGTTCGGAGTGAGGATGGAGAGTGTTCGGAGTGAGGATGGAGAGTGTTCGGAGTGAGGATGGAGAGTGTTCGGAGTGAGGATGGAGAGTGTTCGGAGTGAGGATGGAGAGTGTTCGGAGTGAGGATGGAGAGTGTTCGGAGTGAGGATGGAGAGTGTTCGGAGTGAGGATGGAGAGTGTTCGGAGTGAGGATGGAGAGTGTTCGGAGTGAGGATGGAGAGTGTTCGGAGTGAGGATGGAGAGTGTTCGGAGTGAGGATGGAGAGTGTTCGGAGTGAGGATGGAGAGTGTTCGGAGTGAGGATGGAGAGTGTTCGGAGTGAGGATGGAGAGTGTTCGGAGTGAGGATGGAGAGTGTTCGGAGTGAGGATGGAGAGTGTTCGGAGTGAGGATGGAGAGTGTTCGGAGTGAGGATGGAGAGTGTTCGGAGTGAGGATGGAGAGTGTTCGGAGTGAGGATGGAGAGTGTTCGGAGTGAGGATGGAGAGTGTTCGGAGTGAGGATGGAGAGTGTTCGGAGTGAGGATGGAGAGTGTTCGGAGTGAGGATGGAGAGTGTTCGGAGTGAGGATGGAGAGTGTTCGGAGTGAGGATGGAGAGTGTTCGGAGTGAGGATGGAGAGTGTTCGGAGTGAGGATGGAGAGTGTTCGGAGTGAGGATGGAGAGTGTTCGGAGTGAGGATGGAGAGTGTTCGGAGTGAGGATGGAGAGTGTTCGGAGTGAGGATGGAGAGTGTTCGGAGTGAGGATGGAGAGTGTTCGGAGTGAGGATGGAGAGTGTTCGGAGTGAGGATGGAGAGTGTTCGGAGTGAGGATGGAGAGTGTTCGGAGTGAGGATGGAGAGTGTTCGGAGTGAGGATGGAGAGTGTTCGGAGTGAGGATGGAGAGTGTTCGGAGTGAGGATGGAGAGTGTTCGGAGTGAGGATGGAGAGTGTTCGGAGTGAGGATGGAGAGTGTTCGGAGTGAGGATGGAGAGTGTTCGGAGTGAGGATGGAGAGTGTTCGGAGTGAGGATGGAGAGTGTTCGGAGTGAGGATGGAGAGTGTTCGGAGTGAGGATGGAGAGTGTTCGGAGTGAGGATGGAGAGTGTTCGGAGTGAGGATGGAGAGTGTTCGGAGTGAGGATGGAGAGTGTTCGGAGTGAGGATGGAGAGTGTTCGGAGTGAGGATGGAGAGTGTTCGGAGTGAGGATGGAGAGTGTTCGGAGTGAGGATGGAGAGTGTTCGGAGTGAGGATGGAGAGTGTTCGGAGTGAGGATGGAGAGTGTTCGGAGTGAGGATGGAGAGTGTTCGGAGTGAGGATGGAGAGTGTTCGGAGTGAGGATGGAGAGTGTTCGGAGTGAGGATGGAGAGTGTTCGGAGTGAGGATGGAGAGTGTTCGGAGTGAGGATGGAGAGTGTTCGGAGTGAGGATGGAGAGTGTTCGGAGTGAGGATGGAGAGTGTTCGGAGTGAGGATGGAGAGTGTTCGGAGTGAGGATGGAGAGTGTTCGGAGTGAGGATGGAGAGTGTTCGGAGTGAGGATGGAGAGTGTTCGGAGTGAGGATGGAGAGTGTTCGGAGTGAGGATGGAGAGTGTTCGGAGTGAGGATGGAGAGTGTTCGGAGTGAGGATGGAGAGTGTTCGGAGTGAGGATGGAGAGTGTTCGGAGTGAGGATGGAGAGTGTTCGGAGTGAGGATGGAGAGTGTTCGGAGTGAGGATGGAGAGTGTTCGGAGTGAGGATGGAGAGTGTTCGGAGTGAGGATGGAGAGTGTTCGGAGTGAGGATGGAGAGTGTTCGGAGTGAGGATGGAGAGTGTTCGGAGTGAGGATGGAGAGTGTTCGGAGTGAGGATGGAGAGTGTTCGGAGTGAGGATGGAGAGTGTTCGGAGTGAGGATGGAGAGTGTTCGGAGTGAGGATGGAGAGTGTTCGGAGTGAGGATGGAGAGTGTTCGGAGTGAGGATGGAGAGTGTTCGGAGTGAGGATGGAGAGTGTTCGGAGTGAGGATGGAGAGTGTTCGGAGTGAGGATGGAGAGTGTTCGGAGTGAGGATGGAGAGTGTTCGGAGTGAGGATGGAGAGTGTTCGGAGTGAGGATGGAGAGTGTTCGGAGTGAGGATGGAGAGTGTTCGGAGTGAGGATGGAGAGTGTTCGGAGTGAGGATGGAGAGTGTTCGGAGTGAGGATGGAGAGTGTTCGGAGTGAGGATGGAGAGTGTTCGGAGTGAGGATGGAGAGTGTTCGGAGTGAGGATGGAGAGTGTTCGGAGTGAGGATGGAGAGTGTTCGGAGTGAGGATGGAGAGTGTTCGGAGTGAGGATGGAGAGTGTTCGGAGTGAGGATGGAGAGTGTTCGGAGTGAGGATGGAGAGTGTTCGGAGTGAGGATGGAGAGTGTTCGGAGTGAGGATGGAGAGTGTTCGGAGTGAGGATGGAGAGTGTTCGGAGTGAGGATGGAGAGTGTTCGGAGTGAGGATGGAGAGTGTTCGGAGTGAGGATGGAGAGTGTTCGGAGTGAGGATGGAGAGTGTTCGGAGTGAGGATGGAGAGTGTTCGGAGTGAGGATGGAGAGTGTTCGGAGTGAGGATGGAGAGTGTTCGGAGTGAGGATGGAGAGTGTTCGGAGTGAGGATGGAGAGTGTTCGGAGTGAGGATGGAGAGTGTTCGGAGTGAGGATGGAGAGTGTTCGGAGTGAGGATGGAGAGTGTTCGGAGTGAGGATGGAGAGTGTTCGGAGTGAGGATGGAGAGTGTTCGGAGTGAGGATGGAGAGTGTTCGGAGTGAGGATGGAGAGTGTTCGGAGTGAGGATGGAGAGTGTTCGGAGTGAGGATGGAGAGTGTTCGGAGTGAGGATGGAGAGTGTTCGGAGTGAGGATGGAGAGTGTTCGGAGTGAGGATGGAGAGTGTTCGGAGTGAGGATGGAGAGTGTTCGGAGTGAGGATGGAGAGTGTTCGGAGTGAGGATGGAGAGTGTTCGGAGTGAGGATGGAGAGTGTTCGGAGTGAGGATGGAGAGTGTTCGGAGTGAGGATGGAGAGTGTTCGGAGTGAGGATGGAGAGTGTTCGGAGTGAGGATGGAGAGTGTTCGGAGTGAGGATGGAGAGTGTTCGGAGTGAGGATGGAGAGTGTTCGGAGTGAGGATGGAGAGTGTTCGGAGTGAGGATGGAGAGTGTTCGGAGTGAGGATGGAGAGTGTTCGGAGTGAGGATGGAGAGTGTTCGGAGTGAGGATGGAGAGTGTTCGGAGTGAGGATGGAGAGTGTTCGGAGTGAGGATGGAGAGTGTTCGGAGTGAGGATGGAGAGTGTTCGGAGTGAGGATGGAGAGTGTTCGGAGTGAGGATGGAGAGTGTTCGGAGTGAGGATGGAGAGTGTTCGGAGTGAGGATGGAGAGTGTTCGGAGTGAGGATGGAGAGTGTTCGGAGTGAGGATGGAGAGTGTTCGGAGTGAGGATGGAGAGTGTTCGGAGTGAGGATGGAGAGTGTTCGGAGTGAGGATGGAGAGTGTTCGGAGTGAGGATGGAGAGTGTTCGGAGTGAGGATGGAGAGTGTTCGGAGTGAGGATGGAGAGTGTTCGGAGTGAGGATGGAGAGTGTTCGGAGTGAGGATGGAGAGTGTTCGGAGTGAGGATGGAGAGTGTTCGGAGTGAGGATGGAGAGTGTTCGGAGTGAGGATGGAGAGTGTTCGGAGTGAGGATGGAGAGTGTTCGGAGTGAGGATGGAGAGTGTTCGGAGTGAGGATGGAGAGTGTTCGGAGTGAGGATGGAGAGTGTTCGGAGTGAGGATGGAGAGTGTTCGGATTGAGGATGGAGAGTGTTCGGAGTGAGGATGGAGAGTGTTCGGAGTGAGGATGGAGAGTGTTCGGAGTGAGGATGGAGAGTGTTCGGAGTGAGGATGGAGAGTGTTCGGAGTGAGGATGGAGAGTGTTCGGAGTGAGGATGGAGAGTGTTCGGAGTGAGGATGGAGAGTGTTCGGAGTGAGGATGGAGAGTGTTCGGAGTGAGGATGGAGAGTGTTCGGAGTGAGGATGGAGAGTGTTCGGAGCAAGGATGGAGAGTTATCGGAGTGAGGATGGAGTGTTTTCTGGGTGAGGATGGAGAGTGTTCGGAGTGAGGATGGAGAGTGTTCGGAGTGAGGATGGAGAGTGTTCCGATTGAGGATGGAGAGTGTTCGGAGTGAGGATGGAGAGTGTTCGGAGTGAGGATGGAGAGTGTTCGGAGTGAGAATGGAGAGTGTTCAGAGTGAGGATGGAGAGTGTTAGGAGTGAGGATGGAGAGTGTTCAGAATGTGGATGGAGAGTGTTCGGAGTGAGGATGGAGAGGGTTCGGAGTGAGGATGGAGAGTGTTCGGAGTGAGGATGGAGAGTGTTCGGAGTGAGGATGGAGAGTGTTCGGAGTGAGGATGGAGAGTGTTCGGAGTGAGGATGGAGAGTGTTCGGAGTGAGGATGGAGAGTGTTCGGAGTGAGGATGGAGAGTGTTCGGAGTGAGGATGGAGAGTGTTCGGAGTGAGGATGGAGAGTGTTCGGAGTGAGGATGGAGAGTGTTCGGAGTGAGGATGGAGAGTGTTCGGAGTGAGGATGGAGAGTGTTCGGAGTGAGGATGGAGAGTGTTCGGAGTGAGGATGGAGAGTGTTCGGAGTGAGGATGGAGAGTGTTCGGAGTGAGGATGGAGAGTGTTCGGAGTGAGGATGGAGAGTGTTCGGAGTGAGGATGGAGAGTGTTCGGAGTGAGGATGGAGAGTGTTCGGAGTGAGGATGGAGAGTGTTCGGAGTGAGGATGGAGAGTGTTCGGAGTGAGGATGGAGAGTGTTCGGAGTGAGGATGGAGAGTGTTCGGAGTGAGGATGGAGAGTGTTCGGAGTGAGGATGGAGAGTGTTCGGAGTGAGGATGGAGAGTGTTCGGAGTGAGGATGGAGAGTGTTCGGAGTGAGGATGGAGAGTGTTCGGAGTGAGGATGGAGAGTGTTCGGAGTGAGGATGGAGAGTGTTCGGAGTGAGGATGGAGAGTGTTCGGAGTGAGGATGGAGAGTGTTCGGAGTGAGGATGGAGAGTGTTCGGAGTGAGGATGGAGAGTGTTCGGAGTGAGGATGGAGAGTGTTCGGAGTGAGGATGGAGAGTGTTCGGAGTGAGGATGGAGAGTGTTCGGAGTGAGGATGGAGAGTGTTCGGAGTGAGGATGGAGAGTGTTCGGAGTGAGGATGGAGAGTGTTCGGAGTGAGGATGGAGAGTGTTCGGAGTGAGGATGGAGAGTGTTCGGAGTGAGGATGGAGAGTGTTCGGAGTGAGGATGGAGAGTGTTCGGAGTGAGGATGGAGAGTGTTCGGAGTGAGGATGGAGAGTGTTCGGAGTGAGGATGGAGAGTGTTCGGAGTGAGGATGGAGAGTGTTCGGAGTGAGGATGGAGAGTGTTCGGAGTGAGGATGGAGAGTGTTCGGAGTGAGGATGGAGAGTGTTCGGAGTGAGGATGGAGAGTGTTCGGAGTGAGGATGGAGAGTGTTCGGAGTGAGGATGGAGAGTGTTCGGAGTGAGGATGGAGAGTGTTCGGAGTGAGGATGGAGAGTGTTCGGAGTGAGGATGGAGAGTGTTCGGAGTGAGGATGGAGAGTGTTCGGAGTGAGGATGGAGAGTGTTCGGAGTGAGGATGGAGAGTGTTCGGAGTGAGGATGGAGAGTGTTCGGAGTGAGGATGGAGAGTGTTCGGAGTGAGGATGGAGAGTGTTCGGAGTGAGGATGGAGAGTGTTCGGAGTGAGGATGGAGAGTGTTCGGAGTGAGGATGGAGAGTGTTCGGAGTGAGGATGGAGAGTGTTCGGAGTGAGGATGGAGAGTGTTCGGAGTGAGGATGGAGAGTGTTCGGAGTGAGGATGGAGAGTGTTCGGAGTGAGGATGGAGAGTGTTCGGAGTGAGGATGGAGAGTGTTCGGAGTGAGGATGGAGAGTGTTCGGAGTGAGGATGGAGAGTGTTCGGAGTGAGGATGGAGAGTGTTCGGAGTGAGGATGGAGAGTGTTCGGAGTGAGGATGGAGAGTGTTCGGAGTGAGGATGGAGAGTGTTCGGAGTGAGGATGGAGAGTGTTCGGAGTGAGGATGGAGAGTGTTCGGAGTGAGGATGGAGAGTGTTCGGAGTGAGGATGGAGAGTGTTCGGAGTGAGGATGGAGAGTGTTCGGAGTGAGGATGGAGAGTGTTCGGAGTGAGGATGGAGAGTGTTCGGAGTGAGGATGGAGAGTGTTCGGAGTGAGGATGGAGAGTGTTCGGAGTGAGGATGGAGAGTGTTCGGAGTGAGGATGGAGAGTGTTCGGAGTGAGGATGGAGAGTGTTCGGAGTGAGGATGGAGAGTGTTCGGAGTGAGGATGGAGAGTGTTCGGAGTGAGGATGGAGAGTGTTCGGAGTGAGGATGGAGAGTGTTCGGAGTGAGGATGGAGAGTGTTCGGAGTGAGGATGGAGAGTGTTCGGAGTGAGGATGGAGAGTGTTCGGAGTGAGGATGGAGAGTGTTCGGAGTGAGGATGGAGAGTGTTCGGAGTGAGGATGGAGAGTGTTCGGAGTGAGGATGGAGAGTGTTCGGAGTGAGGATGGAGAGTGTTCGGAGTGAGGATGGAGAGTGTTCGGAGTGAGGATGGAGAGTGTTCGGAGTGAGGATGGAGAGTGTTCGGAGTGAGGATGGAGAGTGTTCGGAGTGAGGATGGAGAGTGTTCGGAGTGAGGATGGAGAGTGTTCGGAGTGAGGATGGAGAGTGTTCGGAGTGAGGATGGAGAGTGTTCGGAGTGAGGATGGAGAGTGTTCGGAGTGAGGATGGAGAGTGTTCGGAGTGAGGATGGAGAGTGTTCGGAGTGAGGATGGAGAGTGTTCGGAGTGAGGATGGAGAGTGTTCGGAGTGAGGATGGAGAGTGTTCGGAGTGAGGATGGAGAGTGTTCGGAGTGAGGATGGAGAGTGTTCGGAGTGAGGATGGAGAGTGTTCGGAGTGAGGATGGAGAGTGTTCGGAGTGAGGATGGAGAGTGTTCGGAGTGAGGATGGAGAGTGTTCGGAGTGAGGATGGAGAGTGTTCGGAGTGAGGATGGAGAGTGTTCGGAGTGAGGATGGAGAGTGTTCGGAGTGAGGATGGAGAGTGTTCGGAGTGAGGATGGAGAGTGTTCGGAGTGAGGATGGAGAGTGTTCGGAGTGAGGATGGAGAGTGTTCGGAGTGAGGATGGAGAGTGTTCGGAGTGAGGATGGAGAGTGTTCGGAGTGAGGATGGAGAGTGTTCGGAGTGAGGATGGAGAGTGTTCGGAGTGAGGATGGAGAGTGTTCGGAGTGAGGATGGAGAGTGTTCGGAGTGAGGATGGAGAGTGTTCGGAGTGAGGATGGAGAGTGTTCGGAGTGAGGATGGAGAGTGTTCGGAGTGAGGATGGAGAGTGTTCGGAGTGAGGATGGAGAGTGTTCGGAGTGAGGATGGAGAGTGTTCGGAGTGAGGATGGAGAGTGTTCGGAGTGAGGATGGAGAGTGTTCGGAGTGAGGATGGAGAGTGTTCGGAGTGAGGATGGAGAGTGTTCGGAGTGAGGATGGAGAGTGTTCGGAGTGAGGATGGAGAGTGTTCGGAGTGAGGATGGAGAGTGTTCGGAGTGAGGATGGAGAGTGTTCGGAGTGAGGATGGAGAGTGTTCGGAGTGAGGATGGAGAGTGTTCGGAGTGAGGATGGAGAGTGTTCGGAGTGAGGATGGAGAGTGTTCGGAGTGAGGATGGAGAGTGTTCGGAGTGAGGATGGAGAGTGTTCGGAGTGAGGATGGAGAGTGTTCGGAGTGAGGATGGAGAGTGTTCGGAGTGAGGATGGAGAGTGTTCGGAGTGAGGATGGAGAGTGTTCGGAGTGAGGATGGAGAGTGTTCGGAGTGAGGATGGAGAGTGTTCGGAGTGAGGATGGAGAGTGTTCGGAGTGAGGATGGAGAGTGTTCGGAGTGAGGATGGAGAGTGTTCGGAGTGAGGATGGAGAGTGTTCGGAGTGAGGATGGAGAGTGTTCGGAGTGAGGATGGAGAGTGTTCGGAGTGAGGATGGAGAGTGTTCGGAGTGAGGATGGAGAGTGTTCGGAGTGAGGATGGAGAGTGTTCGGACTGAGGATGGAGAGTGTTCGGAGTGAGGATGGAGAGTGTTCGGAGTGAGGATGGAGAGATTTCGGAGTGAGGATGGAGAGTGTTCGGAGTGAGGATGGAGAGTGTTCGGAGTGAGGACGGAGAGTGTTCGGAGTTAGGATGGAGAGTGTTCGGAGTGAGGATGGAGAGTGTTCGGAGTGAGGATGGAGAGTGTTCGGAGTGAGGATGGAGAGTGTTCGGAGTGAGGATGGAGAGTGTTCGGAGTGAGGATGGAGAGTGTTCGGAGTGAGGATGGAGAGTGTTCGGAGTGAGGATGGAGAGTGTTCGGAGTGAGGATGGAGAGTGTTCGGAGTGAGGATGGAGAGTGTTCGGAGTGAGGATGGAGAGTGTTCGGAGTGAGGATGGAGAGTGTTCGGAGTGAGGAAGAAGAGTGTTCGGAGTGAGGATGGAGAGTGTTCGGATTGAAGATGGAGAGTGTTCGGAGTGAGGATGGAGAGTGTTCGGAGTGAGGATGGAGAGTGGAGTGAGGATGGAGAGTGTTCGGAGTGAGGATGGAGAGTGTTCGGAGTGAGGATGGAGAGTGATCGGATTGAGGATGGAGCGTGTTCGGAGTGAGGATGGAGAGTGTTCGGAGTGAGGATGGAGAGTGTACGGAGAGAGGATGGAGAGTGTTCGGAGTGAGGATGGAGAGTGTTCGGAGTGAGGATGGAGAGTGTTCGGAGTGAGGATGGAGAGTGTTCGGAGTGAGGATGGAGAGTGTTCGGAGTGAGGATGGAGAGTGTTCGGAGTGAGGATGGAGAGTGTTCGGAGTGAGGATGGAGAGTGTTCGGAGTGAGGATGGAGAGTGTTCGGAGTGAGGATGGAGAGTGTTCGGAGTGAGGATGGAGAGTGTTCGGAGTGAGGATGGAGAGTGTTCGGAGTGAGGATGGAGAGTGTTCGGAGTGAGGATGGAGAGTGTTCGGAGTGAGGATGGAGAGTGTTCGGAGTGAGGATGGAGAGTGTTCGGAGTGAGGATGGAGAGTGTTCGGAGTGAGGATGGAGAGTGTTCGGAGTGAGGATGGAGAGTGTTCGGAGTGAGGATGGAGAGTGTTCGGAGTGAGGATGGAGAGTGTTCGGAGTGAGGATGGAGAGTGTTCGGAGTGAGGATGGAGAGTGTTCGGAGTGAGGATGGAGAGTGTTCGGAGTGAGGATGGAGAGTGTTCGGAGTGAGGATGGAGAGTGTTCGGAGTGAGGATGGAGAGTGTTCGGAGTGAGGATGGAGAGTGTTCGGAGTGAGGATGGAGAGTGTTCGGAGTGAGGTTGGAGAGTGTTCGGAATGAGGATGGAGAGTGTTCGGAGTGAGGATGGAGTGTGTTTGGAGTGTGGATGGAGAGTGTTCGGAGTGAGGATGGAGAGTGTCGGAGTTAGGATGCAGAGTGTTCGGAGTGAGGATGGAGAGTGTTCGGAGTGAGGATGGAGAGTGTTCGGAGTGAGGATGGAGAGTGTTCGGAGTGAGGATGGAGAGTGTTCGGAGTGAGGATGGAGAGTGTTCGGAGTGAGGATGGAGAGTGTTCGGAGTGAGGATGGAGAGTGTTCGGAGTGAGGATGGAGAGTGTTCGGAGTGAGGATGGAGAGTGTTCGGAGTGAGGATGGAGAGTGTTCGGAGTGAGGATGGAGAGTGTTCGGAGTGAGGATGGAGAGTGTTCGGAGTGAGGATGGAGAGTGTTCGGAGTGAGGATGGAGAGTGTTCGGAGTGAGGATGGAGAGTGTTCGGAGTGAGGATGGAGAGTGTTCGGAGTGAGGATGGAGAGTGTTCGGAGTGAGGATGGAGAGTGTTCGGAGTGAGGATGGAGAGTGTTCGGAGTGAGGATGGAGAGTGTTCGGAGTGAGGATGGAGTGTGTTTGGAGTGAGGATGGAGAGTGTTCGGAGTGAGGATGGAGAGTGTCGGAGTTAGGATGGAGAGTGTTCGGAGTGAGGATGGAGAGTGTTCGGAGTGAGGATGGAGAGTGTTCGGAGTGAGGATGGAGTGAGGTTGGAGAGTGTACGGTGTGAGGATGGAGTGTGTTCGGAGTGAGGATGGAGAGTGTTCGGAGTGAGGATGGAGAGTGTTCGGAGTGAGGATGGAGAGTGTTCGGAGTGAGGATGGAGAGTGTTCGGAGTGAGGATGGAGAGTGTTCGGAGTGAGGATGGAGAGTGTTCGGAGTGAGGATGGAGAGTGTTCGGAGTGAGGATGGAGAGTGTTCGGAGTGAGGATGGAGAGTGTTCGGAGTGAGGATGGAGAGTGTTCGGAGTGAGGATGGAGAGTGTTCGGAGTGAGGATGGAGAGTGTTCGGAGTGAGGATGGAGAGTGTTCGGAGTGAGGAAGGAGAGTGTTCGGAGTGAGGATGGAGAGTGTTCGGAGTGAGGATGGAGAGTGTTCGGAGTGAGGATGGAGAGTGTTCGGAGTGAGGATGGAGAGTGTTCGGAGTGAGGATGGAGAGTGTTCGGAGTGAGGATGGAGAGTGTTCGGAGTGAGGATGGAGAGTGTTCGGAGTGAGGATGGAGAGTGTTCGGAGTGAGGATGGAGAGTGTTCGGAGTGAGGATGGAGAGTGTTCGGAGTGAGGATGGAGAGTGTTCGGAGTGAGGATGGAGAGTGTTCGGAGTGAGGATGGAGAGTGTTCGGAGTGAGGATGGAGAGTGTTCGGAGTGAGGATGGAGAGTGTTCGGAGTGAGGATGGAGAGTGTTCGGAGTGAGGATGGAGAGTGTTCGGAGTGAGGATGGAGAGTGTTCGGAGTGAGGATGGAGAGTGTTCGGAGTGAGGATGGAGAGTGTTCGGAGTGAGGATGGAGAGTGTTCGGAGTGAGGATGGAGAGTGTTCGGAGTGAGGATGGAGAGTGTTCGGAGTGAGGATGGAGAGTGTTCGGAGTGAGGATGGAGAGTGTTCGGAGTGAGGATGGAGAGTGTTCGGAGTGAGGATGGAGAGTGTTCGGAGTGAGGATGGAGAGTGTTCGGAGTGAGGATGGAGAGTGTTCGGAGTGAGGATGGAGAGTGTTCGGAGTGAGGATGGAGAGTGTTCGGAGTGAGGATGGAGAGTGTTCGGAGTGAGGATGGAGAGTGTTCGGAGTGAGGATGGAGAGTGTTCGGAGTGAGGATGGAGAGTGTTCGGAGTGAGGATGGAGAGTGTTCGGAGTGAGGATGGAGAGTGTTCGGAGTGAGGATGGAGAGTGTTCGGAGTGAGGATGGAGAGTGTTCGGAGTGAGGATGGAGAGTGTTCGGAGTGAGGATGGAGAGTGTTCGGAGTGAGGATGGAGAGTGTTCGGAGTGAGGATGGAGAGTGTTCGGAGTGAGGATGGAGAGTGTTCGGAGTGAGGATGGAGAGTGTTCGGAGTGAGGATGGAGAGTGTTCGGAGTGAGGATGGAGAGTGTTCGGAGTGAGGATGGAGAGTGTTCGGAGTGAGGATGGAGAGTGTTCGGAGTGAGGATGGAGAGTGTTCGGAGTGAGGATGGAGAGTGTTCGGAGTGAGGATGGAGAGTGTTCGGAGTGAGGATGGAGAGTGTTCGGAGTGAGGATGGAGAGTGTTCGGAGTGAGGATGGAGAGTGTTCGGAGTGAGGATGGAGAGTGTTCGGAGTGAGGATGGAGAGTGTTCGGAGTGAGGATGGAGAGTGTTCGGAGTGAGGATGGAGAGTGTTCGGAGTGAGGATGGAGAGTGTTCGGAGTGAGGATGGAGAGTGTTCGGAGTGAGGATGGAGAGTGTTCGGAGTGAGGATGGAGAGTGTTCGGAGTGAGGATGGAGAGTGTTCGGAGTGAGGATGGAGAGTGTTCGGAGTGAGGATGGAGAGTGTTCGGAGTGAGGATGGAGAGTGTTCGGAGTGAGGATGGAGAGTGTTCGGAGTGAGGATGGAGAGTGTTCGGAGTGAGGATGGAGAGTGTTCGGAGTGAGGATGGAGAGTGTTCGGAGTGAGGATGGAGAGTGTTCGGAGTGAGGATGGAGAGTGTTCGGAGTGAGGATGGAGAGTGTTCGGAGTGAGGATGGAGAGTGTTCGGAGTGAGGATGGAGAGTGTTCGGAGTGAGGATGGAGAGTGTTCGGAGTGAGGATGGAGAGTGTTCGGAGTGAGGATGGAGAGTGTTCGGAGTGAGGATGGAGAGTGTTCGGAGTGAGGATGGAGAGTGTTCGGAGTGAGGATGGAGAGTGTTCGGAGTGAGGATGGAGAGTGTTCGGAGTGAGGATGGAGAGTGTTCGGAGTGAGGATGGAGAGTGTTCGGAGTGAGGATGGAGAGTGTTCGGAGTGAGGATGGAGAGTGTTCGGAGTGAGGATGGAGAGTGTTCGGAGTGAGGATGGAGAGTGTTCGGAGTGAGGATGGAGAGTGTTCGGAGTGAGGATGGAGAGTGTTCGGAGTGAGGATGGAGAGTGTTCGGAGTGAGGATGGAGAGTGTTCGGAGTGAGGATGGAGAGTGTTCGGAGTGAGGATGGAGAGTGTTCGGAGTGAGGATGGAGAGTGTTCGGAGTGAGGATGGAGAGTGTTCGGAGTGAGGATGGAGAGTGTTCGGAGTGAGGATGGAGAGTGTTCGGAGTGAGGATGGAGAGTGTTCGGAGTGAGGATGGAGAGTGTTCGGAGTGAGGATGGAGAGTGTTCGGAGTGAGGATGGAGAGTGTTCGGAGTGAGGATGGAGAGTGTTCGGAGTGAGGATGGAGAGTGTTCGGAGTGAGGATGGAGAGTGTTCGGAGTGAGGATGGAGAGTGTTCGGAGTGAGGATGGAGAGTGTTCGGAGTGAGGATGGAGAGTGTTCGGAGTGAGGATGGAGAGTGTTCGGAGTGAGGATGGAGAGTGTTCGGAGTGAGGATGGAGAGTGTTCGGAGTGAGGATGGAGAGTGTTCGGAGTGAGGATGGAGAGTGTTCGGAGTGAGGATGGAGAGTGTTCGGAGTGAGGATGGAGAGTGTTCGGAGTGAGGATGGAGAGTGTTCGGAGTGAGGATGGAGAGTGTTCGGAGTGAGGATGGAGAGTGTTCGGAGTGAGGATGGAGAGTGTTCGGAGTGAGGATGGAGAGTGTTCGGAGTGAGGATGGAGAGTGTTCGGAGTGAGGATGGAGAGTGTTCGGAGTGAGGATGGAGAGTGTTCGGAGTGAGGATGGAGAGTGTTCGGAGTGAGGATGGAGAGTGTTCGGAGTGAGGATGGAGAGTGTTCGGAGTGAGGATGGAGAGTGTTCGGAGTGAGGATGGAGAGTGTTCGGAGTGAGGATGGAGAGTGTTCGGAGTGAGGATGGAGAGTGTTCGGAGTGAGGATGGAGAGTGTTCGGAGTGAGGATGGAGAGTGTTCGGAGTGAGGATGGAGAGTGTTCGGAGTGAGGATGGAGAGTGTTCGGAGTGAGGATGGAGAGTGTTCGGAGTGAGGATGGAGAGTGTTCGGAGTGAGGATGGAGAGTGTTCGGAGTGAGGATGGAGAGTGTTCGGAGTGAGGATGGAGAGTGTTCGGAGTGAGGATGGAGAGTGTTCGGAGTGAGGATGGAGAGTGTTCGGAGTGAGGATGGAGAGTGTTCGGAGTGAGGATGGAGAGTGTTCGGAGTGAGGATGGAGAGTGTTCGGAGTGAGGATGGAGAGTGTTCGGAGTGAGGATGGAGAGTGTTCGGAGTGAGGATGGAGAGTGTTCGGAGTGAGGATGGAGAGTGTTCGGAGTGAGGATGGAGAGTGTTCGGAGTGAGGATGGAGAGTGTTCGGAGTGAGGATGGAGAGTGTTCGGAGTGAGGATGGAGAGTGTTCGGAGTGAGGATGGAGAGTGTTCGGAGTGAGGATGGAGAGTGTTCGGAGTGAGGATGGAGAGTGTTCGGAGTGAGGATGGAGAGTGTTCGGAGTGAGGATGGAGAGTGTTCGGAGTGAGGATGGAGAGTGTTCGGAGTGAGGATGGAGAGTGTTCGGAGTGAGGATGGAGAGTGTTCGGAGTGAGGATGGAGAGTGTTCGGAGTGAGGATGGAGAGTGTTCGGAGTGAGGATGGAGAGTGTTCGGAGTGAGGATGGAGAGTGTTCGGAGTGAGGATGGAGAGTGTTCGGAGTGAGGATGGAGAGTGTTCGGAGTGAGGATGGAGAGTGTTCGGAGTGAGGATGGAGAGTGTTCGGAGTGAGGATGGAGAGTGTTCGGAGTGAGGATGGAGAGTGTTCGGAGTGAGGATGGAGAGTGTTCGGAGTGAGGATGGAGAGTGTTCGGAGTGAGGATGGAGAGTGTTCGGAGTGAGGATGGAGAGTGTTCGGAGTGAGGATGGAGAGTGTTCGGAGTGAGGATGGAGAGTGTTCGGAGTGAGGATGGAGAGTGTTCGGAGTGAGGATGGAGAGTGTTCGGAGTGAGGATGGAGAGTGTTCGGAGTGAGGATGGAGAGTGTTCGGAGTGAGGATGGAGAGTGTTCGGAGTGAGGATGGAGAGTGTTCGGAGTGAGGATGGAGAGTGTTCGGAGTGAGGATGGAGAGTGTTCGGAGTGAGGATGGAGAGTGTTCGGAGTGAGGATGGAGAGTGTTCGGAGTGAGGATGGAGAGTGTTCGGAGTGAGGATGGAGAGTGTTCGGAGTGAGGATGGAGAGTGTTCGGAGTGAGGATGGAGAGTGTTCGGAGTGAGGATGGAGAGTGTTCGGAGTGAGGATGGAGAGTGTTCGGAGTGAGGATGGAGAGTGTTCGGAGTGAGGATGGAGAGTGTTCGGAGTGAGGATGGAGAGTGTTCGGAGTGAGGATGGAGAGTGTTCGGAGTGAGGATGGAGAGTGTTCGGAGTGAGGATGGAGAGTGTTCGGAGTGAGGATGGAGAGTGTTCGGAGTGAGGATGGAGAGTGTTCGGAGTGAGGATGGAGAGTGTTCGGAGTGAGGATGGAGAGTGTTCGGAGTGAGGATGGAGAGTGTTCGGAGTGAGGATGGAGAGTGTTCGGAGTGAGGATGGAGAGTGTTCGGAGTGAGGATGGAGAGTGTTCGGAGTGAGGATGGAGAGTGTTCGGAGTGAGGATGGAGAGTGTTCGGAGTGAGGATGGAGAGTGTTCGGAGTGAGGATGGAGAGTGTTCGGAGTGAGGATGGAGAGTGTTCGGAGTGAGGATGGAGAGTGTTCGGAGTGAGGATGGAGAGTGTTCGGAGTGAGGATGGAGAGTGTTCGGAGTGAGGATGGAGAGTGTTCGGAGTGAGGATGGAGAGTGTTCGGAGTGAGGATGGAGAGTGTTCGGAGTGAGGATGGAGAGTGTTCGGAGTGAGGATGGAGAGTGTTCGGAGTGAGGATGGAGAGTGTTCGGAGTGAGGATGGAGAGTGTTCGGAGTGAGGATGGAGAGTGTTCGGAGTGAGGATGGAGAGTGTTCGGAGTGAGGATGGAGAGTGTTCGGAGTGAGGATGGAGAGTGTTCGGAGTGAGGATGGAGAGTGTTCGGAGTGAGGATGGAGAGTGTTCGGAGTGAGGATGGAGAGTGTTCGGAGTGAGGATGGAGAGTGTTCGGAGTGAGGATGGAGAGTGTTCGGAGTGAGGATGGAGAGTGTTCGGAGTGAGGATGGAGAGTGTTCGGAGTGAGGATGGAGAGTGTTCGGAGTGAGGATGGAGAGTGTTCGGAGTGAGGATGGAGAGTGTTCGGAGTGAGGATGGAGAGTGTTCGGAGTGAGGATGGAGAGTGTTCGGAGTGAGGATGGAGAGTGTTCGGAGTGAGGATGGAGAGTGTTCGGAGTGAGGATGGAGAGTGTTCGGAGTGAGGATGGAGAGTGTTCGGAGTGAGGATGGAGAGTGTTCGGAGTGAGGATGGAGAGTGTTCGGAGTGAGGATGGAGAGTGTTCGGAGTGAGGATGGAGAGTGTTCGGAGTGAGGATGGAGAGTGTTCGGAGTGAGGATGGAGAGTGTTCGGAGTGAGGATGGAGAGTGTTCGGAGTGAGGATGGAGAGTGTTCGGAGTGAGGATGGAGAGTGTTCGGAGTGAGGATGGAGAGTGTTCGGAGTGAGGATGGAGAGTGTTCGGAGTGAGGATGGAGAGTGTTCGGAGTGAGGATGGAGAGTGTTCGGAGTGAGGATGGAGAGTGTTCGGAGTGAGGATGGAGAGTGTTCGGAGTGAGGATGGAGAGTGTTCGGAGTGAGGATGGAGAGTGTTCGGAGTGAGGATGGAGAGTGTTCGGAGTGAGGATGGAGAGTGTTCGGAGTGAGGATGGAGAGTGTTCGGAGTGAGGATGGAGAGTGTTCGGAGTGAGGATGGAGAGTGTTCGGAGTGAGGATGGAGAGTGTTCGGAGTGAGGATGGAGAGTGTTCGGAGTGAGGATGGAGAGTGTTCGGAGTGAGGATGGAGAGTGTTCGGAGTGAGGATGGAGAGTGTTCGGAGTGAGGATGGAGAGTGTTCGGAGTGAGGATGGAGAGTGTTCGGAGTGAGGATGGAGAGTGTTCGGAGTGAGGATGGAGAGTGTTCGGAGTGAGGATGGAGAGTGTTCGGAGTGAGGATGGAGAGTGTTCGGAGTGAGGATGGAGAGTGTTCGGAGTGAGGATGGAGAGTGTTCGGAGTGAGGATGGAGAGTGTTCGGAGTGAGGATGGAGAGTGTTCGGAGTGAGGATGGAGAGTGTTCGGAGTGAGGATGGAGAGTGTTCGGAGTGAGGATGGAGAGTGTTCGGAGTGAGGATGGAGAGTGTTCGGAGTGAGGATGGAGAGTGTTCGGAGTGAGGATGGAGAGTGTTCGGAGTGAGGATGGAGAGTGTTCGGAGTGAGGATGGAGAGTGTTCGGAGTGAGGATGGAGAGTGTTCGGAGTGAGGATGGAGAGTGTTCGGAGTGAGGATGGAGAGTGTTCGGAGTGAGGATGGAGAGTGTTCGGAGTGAGGATGGAGAGTGTTCGGAGTGAGGATGGAGAGTGTTCGGAGTGAGGATGGAGAGTGTTCGGAGTGAGGATGGAGAGTGTTCGGAGTGAGGATGGAGAGTGTTCGGAGTGAGGATGGAGAGTGTTCGGAGTGAGGATGGAGAGTGTTCGGAGTGAGGATGGAGAGTGTTCGGAGTGAGGATGGAGAGTGTTCGGAGTGAGGATGGAGAGTGTTCGGAGTGAGGATGGAGAGTGTTCGGAGTGAGGATGGAGAGTGTTCGGAGTGAGGATGGAGAGTGTTCGGAGTGAGGATGGAGAGTGTTCGGAGTGAGGATGGAGAGTGTTCGGAGTGAGGATGGAGAGTGTTCGGAGTGAGGATGGAGAGTGTTCGGAGTGAGGATGGAGAGTGTTCGGAGTGAGGATGGAGAGTGTTCGGAGTGAGGATGGAGAGTGTTCGGAGTGAGGATGGAGAGTGTTCGGAGTGAGGATGGAGAGTGAGGATGGAGAGTGTTCGGAGTGAGGATGGAGAGTGTTCGGAGTGAGGATGGAGAGTGTTCGGAGTGAGGATGGAGAGTGTTCGGAGTGAGGATGGAGAGTGTTCGGAGTGAGGATGGAGAGTGTTCGGAGTGAGGATGGAGAGTGTTCGGAGTGAGGATGGAGAGTGTTCGGAGTGAGGATGGAGAGTGTTCGGAGTGAGGATGGAGAGTGTTCGGAGTGAGGATGGAGAGTGTTCGGAGTGAGGATGGAGAGTGTTCGGAGTGAGGATGGAGAGTGTTCGGAGTGAGGATGGAGAGTGTTCGGAGTGAGGATGGAGAGTGTTCGGAGTGAGGATGGAGAGTGTTCGGAGTGAGGATGGAGAGTGTTCGGAGTGAGGATGGAGAGTGTTCGGAGTGAGGATGGAGAGTGTTCGGAGTGAGGATGGAGAGTGTTCGGAGTGAGGATGGAGAGTGTTCGGAGTGAGGATGGAGAGTGTTCGGAGTGAGGATGGAGAGTGTTCGGAGTGAGGATGGAGAGTGTTCGGAGTGAGGATGGAGAGTGTTCGGAGTGAGGATGGAGAGTGTTCGGAGTGAGGATGGAGAGTGTTCGGAGTGAGGATGGAGAGTGTTCGGAGTGAGGATGGAGAGTGTTCGGAGTGAGGATGGAGAGTGTTCGGAGTGAGGATGGAGAGTGTTCGGAGTGAGGATGGAGAGTGTTCGGAGTGAGGATGGAGAGTGTTCGGAGTGAGGATGGAGAGTGTTCGGAGTGAGGATGGAGAGTGTTCGGAGTGAGGATGGAGAGTGTTCGGAGTGAGGATGGAGAGTGTTCGGAGTGAGGATGGAGAGTGTTCGGAGTGAGGATGGAGAGTGTTCGGAGTGAGGATGGAGAGTGTTCGGAGTGAGGATGGAGAGTGTTCGGAGTGAGGATGGAGAGTGTTCGGAGTGAGGATGGAGAGTGTTCGGAGTGAGGATGGAGAGTGTTCGGAGTGAGGATGGAGAGTGTTCGGAGTGAGGATGGAGAGTGTTCGGAGTGAGGATGGAGAGTGTTCGGAGTGAGGATGGAGAGTGTTCGGAGTGAGGATGGAGAGTGTTCGGAGTGAGGATGGAGAGTGTTCGGAGTGAGGATGGAGAGTGTTCGGAGTGAGGATGGAGAGTGTTCGGAGTGAGGATGGAGAGTGTTCGGAGTGAGGATGGAGAGTGTTCGGAGTGAGGATGGAGAGTGTTCGGAGTGAGGATGGAGAGTGTTCGGAGTGAGGATGGAGAGTGTTCGGAGTGAGGATGGAGAGTGTTCGGAGTGAGGATGGAGAGTGTTCGGAGTGAGGATGGAGAGTGTTCGGAGTGAGGATGGAGAGTGTTCGGAGTGAGGATGGAGAGTGTTCGGAGTGAGGATGGAGAGTGTTCGGAGTGAGGATGGAGAGTGTTCGGAGTGAGGATGGAGAGTGTTCGGAGTGAGGATGGAGAGTGTTCGGAGTGAGGATGGAGAGTGTTCGGAGTGAGGATGGAGAGTGTTCGGAGTGAGGATGGAGAGTGTTCGGAGTGAGGATGGAGAGTGTTCGGAGTGAGGATGGAGAGTGTTCGGAGTGAGGATGGAGAGTGTTCGGAGTGAGGATGGAGAGTGTTCGGAGTGAGGATGGAGAGTGTTCGGAGTGAGGATGGAGAGTGTTCGGAGTGAGGATGGAGAGTGTTCGGAGTGAGGATGGAGAGTGTTCGGAGTGAGGATGGAGAGTGTTCGGAGTGAGGATGGAGAGTGTTCGGAGTGAGGATGGAGAGTGTTCGGAGTGAGGATGGAGAGTGTTCGGAGTGAGGATGGAGAGTGTTCGGAGTGAGGATGGAGAGTGTTCGGAGTGAGGATGGAGAGTGTTCGGAGTGAGGATGGAGAGTGTTCGGAGTGAGGATGGAGAGTGTTCGGAGTGAGGATGGAGAGTGTTCGGAGTGAGGATGGAGAGTGTTCGGAGTGAGGATGGAGAGTGTTCGGAGTGAGGATGGAGAGTGTTCGGAGTGAGGATGGAGAGTGTTCGGAGTGAGGATGGAGAGTGTTCGGAGTGAGGATGGAGAGTGTTCGGAGTGAGGATGGAGAGTGTTCGGAGTGAGGATGGAGAGTGTTCGGAGTGAGGATGGAGAGTGTTCGGAGTGAGGATGGAGAGTGTTCGGAGTGAGGATGGAGAGTGTTCGGAGTGAGGATGGAGAGTGTTCGGAGTGAGGATGGAGAGTGTTCGGAGTGAGGATGGAGAGTGTTCGGAGTGAGGATGGAGAGTGTTCGGAGTGAGGATGGAGAGTGTTCGGAGTGAGGATGGAGAGTGTTCGGAGTGAGGATGGAGAGTGTTCGGAGTGAGGATGGAGAGTGTTCGGAGTGAGGATGGAGAGTGTTCGGAGTGAGGATGGAGAGTGTTCGGAGTGAGGATGGAGAGTGTTCGGAGTGAGGATGGAGAGTGTTCGGAGTGAGGATGGAGAGTGTTCGGAGTGAGGATGGAGAGTGTTCGGAGTGAGGATGGAGAGTGTTCGGAGTGAGGATGGAGAGTGTTCGGAGTGAGGATGGAGAGTGTTCGGAGTGAGGATGGAGAGTGTTCGGAGTGAGGATGGAGAGTGTTCGGAGTGAGGATGGAGAGTGTTCGGAGTGAGGATGGAGAGTGTTCGGAGTGAGGATGGAGAGTGTTCGGAGTGAGGATGGAGAGTGTTCGGAGTGAGGATGGAGAGTGTTCGGAGTGAGGATGGAGAGTGTTCGGAGTGAGGATGGAGAGTGTTCGGAGTGAGGATGGAGAGTGTTCGGAGTGAGGATGGAGAGTGTTCGGAGTGAGGATGGAGAGTGTTCGGAGTGAGGATGGAGAGTGTTCGGAGTGAGGATGGAGAGTGTTCGGAGTGAGGATGGAGAGTGTTCGGAGTGAGGATGGAGAGTGTTCGGAGTGAGGATGGAGAGTGTTCGGAGTGAGGATGGAGAGTGTTCGGAGTGAGGATGGAGAGTGTTCGGAGTGAGGATGGAGAGTGTTCGGAGTGAGGATGGAGAGTGTTCGGAGTGAGGATGGAGAGTGTTCGGAGTGAGGATGGAGAGTGTTCGGAGTGAGGATGGAGAGTGTTCGGAGTGAGGATGGAGAGTGTTCGGAGTGAGGATGGAGAGTGTTCGGAGTGAGGATGGAGAGTGTTCGGAGTGAGGATGGAGAGTGTTCGGAGTGAGGATGGAGAGTGTTCGGAGTGAGGATGGAGAGTGTTCGGAGTGAGGATGGAGAGTGTTCGGAGTGAGGATGGAGAGTGTTCGGAGTGAGGATGGAGAGTGTTCGGAGTGAGGATGGAGAGTGTTCGGAGTGAGGATGGAGAGTGTTCGGAGTGAGGATGGAGAGTGTTCGGAGTGAGGATGGAGAGTGTTCGGAGTGAGGATGGAGAGTGTTCGGAGTGAGGATGGAGAGTGTTCGGAGTGAGGATGGAGAGTGTTCGGAGTGAGGATGGAGAGTGTTCGGAGTGAGGATGGAGAGTGTTCGGAGTGAGGATGGAGAGTGTTCGGAGTGAGGATGGAGAGTGTTCGGAGTGAGGATGGAGAGTGTTCGGAGTGAGGATGGAGAGTGTTCGGAGTGAGGATGGAGAGTGTTCGGAGTGAGGATGGAGAGTGTTCGGAGTGAGGATGGAGAGTGTTCGGAGTGAGGATGGAGAGTGTTCGGAGTGAGGATGGAGAGTGTTCGGAGTGAGGATGGAGAGTGTTCGGAGTGAGGATGGAGAGTGTTCGGAGTGAGGATGGAGAGTGTTCGGAGTGAGGATGGAGAGTGTTCGGAGTGAGGATGGAGAGTGTTCGGAGTGAGGATGGAGAGTGTTCGGAGTGAGGATGGAGAGTGTTCGGAGTGAGGATGGAGAGTGTTCGGAGTGAGGATGGAGAGTGTTCGGAGTGAGGATGGAGAGTGTTCGGAGTGAGGATGGAGAGTGTTCGGAGTGAGGATGGAGAGTGTTCGGAGTGAGGATGGAGAGTGTTCGGAGTGAGGATGGAGAGTGTTCGGAGTGAGGATGGAGAGTGTTCGGAGTGAGGATGGAGAGTGTTCGGAGTGAGGATGGAGAGTGTTCGGAGTGAGGATGGAGAGTGTTCGGAGTGAGGATGGAGAGTGTTCGGAGTGAGGATGGAGAGTGTTCGGAGTGAGGATGGAGAGTGTTCGGAGTGAGGATGGAGAGTGTTCGGAGTGAGGATGGAGAGTGTTCGGAGTGAGGATGGAGAGTGTTCGGAGTGAGGATGGAGAGTGTTCGGAGTGAGGATGGAGAGTGTTCGGAGTGAGGATGGAGAGTGTTCGGAGTGAGGATGGAGAGTGTTCGGAGTGAGGATGGAGAGTGTTCGGAGTGAGGATGGAGAGTGTTCGGAGTGAGGATGGAGAGTGTTCGGAGTGAGGATGGAGAGTGTTCGGAGTGAGGATGGAGAGTGTTCGGAGTGAGGATGGAGAGTGTTCGGAGTGAGGATGGAGAGTGTTCGGAGTGAGGATGGAGAGTGTTCGGAGTGAGGATGGAGAGTGTTCGGAGTGAGGATGGAGAGTGTTCGGAGTGAGGATGGAGAGTGTTCGGAGTGAGGATGGAGAGTGTTCGGAGTGAGGATGGAGAGTGTTCGGAGTGAGGATGGAGAGTGTTCGGAGTGAGGATGGAGAGTGTTCGGAGTGAGGATGGAGAGTGTTCGGAGTGAGGATGGAGAGTGTTCGGAGTGAGGATGGAGAGTGTTCGGAGTGAGGATGGAGAGTGTTCGGAGTGAGGATGGAGAGTGTTCGGAGTGAGGATGGAGAGTGTTCGGAGTGAGGATGGAGAGTGTTCGGAGTGAGGATGGAGAGTGTTCGGAGTGAGGATGGAGAGTGTTCGGAGTGAGGATGGAGAGTGTTCGGAGTGAGGATGGAGAGTGTTCGGAGTGAGGATGGAGAGTGTTCGGAGTGAGGATGGAGAGTGTTCGGAGTGAGGATGGAGAGTGTTCGGAGTGAGGATGGAGAGTGTTCGGAGTGAGGATGGAGAGTGTTCGGAGTGAGGATGGAGAGTGTTCGGAGTGAGGATGGAGAGTGTTCGGAGTGAGGATGGAGAGTGTTCGGAGTGAGGATGGAGAGTGTTCGGAGTGAGGATGGAGAGTGTTCGGAGTGAGGATGGAGAGTGTTCGGAGTGAGGATGGAGAGTGTTCGGAGTGAGGATGGAGAGTGTTCGGAGTGAGGATGGAGAGTGTTCGGAGTGAGGATGGAGAGTGTTCGGAGTGAGGATGGAGAGTGTTCGGAGTGAGGATGGAGAGTGTTCGGAGTGAGGATGGAGAGTGTTCGGAGTGAGGATGGAGAGTGTTCGGAGTGAGGATGGAGAGTGTTCGGAGTGAGGATGGAGAGTGTTCGGAGTGAGGATGGAGAGTGTTCGGAGTGAGGATGGAGAGTGTTCGGAGTGAGGATGGAGAGTGTTCGGAGTGAGGATGGAGAGTGTTCGGAGTGAGGATGGAGAGTGTTCGGAGTGAGGATGGAGAGTGTTCGGAGTGAGGATGGAGAGTGTTCGGAGTGAGGATGGAGAGTGTTCGGAGTGAGGATGGAGAGTGTTCGGAGTGAGGATGGAGAGTGTTCGGAGTGAGGATGGAGAGTGTTCGGAGTGAGGATGGAGAGTGTTCGGAGTGAGGATGGAGAGTGTTCGGAGTGAGGATGGAGAGTGTTCGGAGTGAGGATGGAGAGTGTTCGGAGTGAGGATGGAGAGTGTTCGGAGTGAGGATGGAGAGTGTTCGGAGTGAGGATGGAGAGTGTTCGGAGTGAGGATGGAGAGTGTTCGGAGTGAGGATGGAGAGTGTTCGGAGTGAGGATGGAGAGTGTTCGGAGTGAGGATGGAGAGTGTTCGGAGTGAGGATGGAGAGTGTTCGGAGTGAGGATGGAGAGTGTTCGGAGTGAGGATGGAGAGTGTTCGGAGTGAGGATGGAGAGTGTTCGGAGTGAGGATGGAGAGTGTTCGGAGTGAGGATGGAGAGTGTTCGGAGTGAGGATGGAGAGTGTTCGGAGTGAGGATGGAGAGTGTTCGGAGTGAGGATGGAGAGTGTTCGGAGTGAGGATGGAGAGTGTTCGGAGTGAGGATGGAGAGTGTTCGGAGTGAGGATGGAGAGTGTTCGGAGTGAGGATGGAGAGTGTTCGGAGTGAGGATGGAGAGTGTTCGGAGTGAGGATGGAGAGTGTTCGGAGTGAGGATGGAGAGTGTTCGGAGTGAGGATGGAGAGTGTTCGGAGTGAGGATGGAGAGTGTTCGGAGTGAGGATGGAGAGTGTTCGGAGTGAGGATGGAGAGTGTTCGGAGTGAGGATGGAGAGTGTTCGGAGTGAGGATGGAGAGTGTTCGGAGTGAGGATGGAGAGTGTTCGGAGTGAGGATGGAGAGTGTTCGGAGTGAGGATGGAGAGTGTTCGGAGTGAGGATGGAGAGTGTTCGGAGTGAGGATGGAGAGTGTTCGGAGTGAGGATGGAGAGTGTTCGGAGTGAGGATGGAGAGTGTTCGGAGTGAGGATGGAGAGTGTTCGGAGTGAGGATGGAGAGTGTTCGGAGTGAGGATGGAGAGTGTTCGGAGTGAGGATGGAGAGTGTTCGGAGTGAGGATGGAGAGTGTTCGGAGTGAGGATGGAGAGTGTTCGGAGTGAGGATGGAGAGTGTTCGGAGTGAGGATGGAGAGTGTTCGGAGTGAGGATGGAGAGTGTTCGGAGTGAGGATGGAGAGTGTTCGGAGTGAGGATGGAGAGTGTTCGGAGTGAGGATGGAGAGTGTTCGGAGTGAGGATGGAGAGTGTTCGGAGTGAGGATGGAGAGTGTTCGGAGTGAGGATGGAGAGTGTTCGGAGTGAGGATGGAGAGTGTTCGGAGTGAGGATGGAGAGTGTTCGGAGTGAGGATGGAGAGTGTTCGGAGTGAGGATGGAGAGTGTTCGGAGTGAGGATGGAGAGTGTTCGGAGTGAGGATGGAGAGTGTTCGGAGTGAGGATGGAGAGTGTTCGGAGTGAGGATGGAGAGTGTTCGGAGTGAGGATGGAGAGTGTTCGGAGTGAGGATGGAGAGTGTTCGGAGTGAGGATGGAGAGTGTTCGGAGTGAGGATGGAGAGTGTTCGGAGTGAGGATGGAGAGTGTTCGGAGTGAGGATGGAGAGTGTTCGGAGTGAGGATGGAGAGTGTTCGGAGTGAGGATGGAGAGTGTTCGGAGTGAGGATGGAGAGTGTTCGGAGTGAGGATGGAGAGTGTTCGGAGTGAGGATGGAGAGTGTTCGGAGTGAGGATGGAGAGTGTTCGGAGTGAGGATGGAGAGTGTTCGGAGTGAGGATGGAGAGTGTTCGGAGTGAGGATGGAGAGTGTTCGGAGTGAGGATGGAGAGTGTTCGGAGTGAGGATGGAGAGTGTTCGGAGTGAGGATGGAGAGTGTTCGGAGTGAGGATGGAGAGTGTTCGGAGTGAGGATGGAGAGTGTTCGGAGTGAGGATGGAGAGTGTTCGGAGTGAGGATGGAGAGTGTTCGGAGTGAGGATGGAGAGTGTTCGGAGTGAGGATGGAGAGTGTTCGGAGTGAGGATGGAGAGTGTTCGGAGTGAGGATGGAGAGTGTTCGGAGTGAGGATGGAGAGTGTTCGGAGTGAGGATGGAGAGTGTTCGGAGTGAGGATGGAGAGTGTTCGGAGTGAGGATGGAGAGTGTTCGGAGTGAGGATGGAGAGTGTTCGGAGTGAGGATGGAGAGTGTTCGGAGTGAGGATGGAGAGTGTTCGGAGTGAGGATGGAGAGTGTTCGGAGTGAGGATGGAGAGTGTTCGGAGTGAGGATGGAGAGTGTTCGGAGTGAGGATGGAGAGTGTTCGGAGTGAGGATGGAGAGTGTTCGGAGTGAGGATGGAGAGTGTTCGGAGTGAGGATGGAGAGTGTTCGGAGTGAGGATGGAGAGTGTTCGGAGTGAGGATGGAGAGTGTTCGGAGTGAGGATGGAGAGTGTTCGGAGTGAGGATGGAGAGTGTTCGGAGTGAGGATGGAGAGTGTTCGGAGTGAGGATGGAGAGTGTTCGGAGTGAGGATGGAGAGTGTTCGGAGTGAGGATGGAGAGTGTTCGGAGTGAGGATGGAGAGTGTTCGGAGTGAGGATGGAGAGTGTTCGGAGTGAGGATGGAGAGTGTTCGGAGTGAGGATGGAGAGTGTTCGGAGTGAGGATGGAGAGTGTTCGGAGTGAGGATGGAGAGTGTTCGGAGTGAGGATGGAGAGTGTTCGGAGTGAGGATGGAGAGTGTTCGGAGTGAGGATGGAGAGTGTTCGGAGTGAGGATGGAGAGTGTTCGGAGTGAGGATGGAGAGTGTTCGGAGTGAGGATGGAGAGTGTTCGGAGTGAGGATGGAGAGTGTTCGGAGTGAGGATGGAGAGTGTTCGGAGTGAGGATGGAGAGTGTTCGGAGTGAGGATGGAGAGTGTTCGGAGTGAGGATGGAGAGTGTTCGGAGTGAGGATGGAGAGTGTTCGGAGTGAGGATGGAGAGTGTTCGGAGTGAGGATGGAGAGTGTTCGGAGTGAGGATGGAGAGTGTTCGGAGTGAGGATGGAGAGTGTTCGGAGTGAGGATGGAGAGTGTTCGGAGTGAGGATGGAGAGTGTTCGGAGTGAGGATGGAGAGTGTTCGGAGTGAGGATGGAGAGTGTTCGGAGTGAGGATGGAGAGTGTTCGGAGTGAGGATGGAGAGTGTTCGGAGTGAGGATGGAGAGTGTTCGGAGTGAGGATGGAGAGTGTTCGGAGTGAGGATGGAGAGTGTTCGGAGTGAGGATGGAGAGTGTTCGGAGTGAGGATGGAGAGTGTTCGGAGTGAGGATGGAGAGTGTTCGGAGTGAGGATGGAGAGTGTTCGGAGTGAGGATGGAGAGTGTTCGGAGTGAGGATGGAGAGTGTTCGGAGTGAGGATGGAGAGTGTTCGGAGTGAGGATGGAGAGTGTTCGGAGTGAGGATGGAGAGTGTTCGGAGTGAGGATGGAGAGTGTTCGGAGTGAGGATGGAGAGTGTTCGGAGTGAGGATGGAGAGTGTTCGGAGTGAGGATGGAGAGTGTTCGGAGTGAGGATGGAGAGTGTTCGGAGTGAGGATGGAGAGTGTTCGGAGTGAGGATGGAGAGTGTTCGGAGTGAGGATGGAGAGTGTTCGGAGTGAGGATGGAGAGTGTTCGGAGTGAGGATGGAGAGTGTTCGGAGTGAGGATGGAGAGTGTTCGGAGTGAGGATGGAGAGTGTTCGGAGTGAGGATGGAGAGTGTTCGGAGTGAGGATGGAGAGTGTTCGGAGTGAGGATGGAGAGTGTTCGGAGTGAGGATGGAGAGTGTTCGGAGTGAGGATGGAGAGTGTTCGGAGTGAGGATGGAGAGTGTTCGGAGTGAGGATGGAGAGTGTTCGGAGTGAGGATGGAGAGTGTTCGGAGTGAGGATGGAGAGTGTTCGGAGTGAGGATGGAGAGTGTTCGGAGTGAGGATGGAGAGTGTTCGGAGTGAGGATGGAGAGTGTTCGGAGTGAGGATGGAGAGTGTTCGGAGTGAGGATGGAGAGTGTTCGGAGTGAGGATGGAGAGTGTTCGGAGTGAGGATGGAGAGTGTTCGGAGTGAGGATGGAGAGTGTTCGGAGTGAGGATGGAGAGTGTTCGGAGTGAGGATGGAGAGTGTTCGGAGTGAGGATGGAGAGTGTTCGGAGTGAGGATGGAGAGTGTTCGGAGTGAGGATGGAGAGTGTTCGGAGTGAGGATGGAGAGTGTTCGGAGTGAGGATGGAGAGTGTTCGGAGTGAGGATGGAGAGTGTTCGGAGTGAGGATGGAGAGTGTTCGGAGTGAGGATGGAGAGTGTTCGGAGTGAGGATGGAGAGTGTTCGGAGTGAGGATGGAGAGTGTTCGGAGTGAGGATGGAGAGTGTTCGGAGTGAGGATGGAGAGTGTTCGGAGTGAGGATGGAGAGTGTTCGGAGTGAGGATGGAGAGTGTTCGGAGTGAGGATGGAGAGTGTTCGGAGTGAGGATGGAGAGTGTTCGGAGTGAGGATGGAGAGTGTTCGGAGTGAGGATGGAGAGTGTTCGGAGTGAGGATGGAGAGTGTTCGGAGTGAGGATGGAGAGTGTTCGGAGTGAGGATGGAGAGTGTTCGGAGTGAGGATGGAGAGTGTTCGGAGTGAGGATGGAGAGTGTTCGGAGTGAGGATGGAGAGTGTTCGGAGTGAGGATGGAGAGTGTTCGGAGTGAGGATGGAGAGTGTTCGGAGTGAGGATGGAGAGTGTTCGGAGTGAGGATGGAGAGTGTTCGGAGTGAGGATGGAGAGTGTTCGGAGTGAGGATGGAGAGTGTTCGGAGTGAGGATGGAGAGTGTTCGGAGTGAGGATGGAGAGTGTTCGGAGTGAGGATGGAGAGTGTTCGGAGTGAGGATGGAGAGTGTTCGGAGTGAGGATGGAGAGTGTTCGGAGTGAGGATGGAGAGTGTTCGGAGTGAGGATGGAGAGTGTTCGGAGTGAGGATGGAGAGTGTTCGGAGTGAGGATGGAGAGTGTTCGGAGTGAGGATGGAGAGTGTTCGGAGTGAGGATGGAGAGTGTTCGGAGTGAGGATGGAGAGTGTTCGGAGTGAGGATGGAGAGTGTTCGGAGTGAGGATGGAGAGTGTTCGGAGTGAGGATGGAGAGTGTTCGGAGTGAGGATGGAGAGTGTTCGGAGTGAGGATGGAGAGTGTTCGGAGTGAGGATGGAGAGTGTTCGGAGTGAGGATGGAGAGTGTTCGGAGTGAGGATGGAGAGTGTTCGGAGTGAGGATGGAGAGTGTTCGGAGTGAGGATGGAGAGTGTTCGGAGTGAGGATGGAGAGTGTTCGGAGTGAGGATGGAGAGTGTTCGGAGTGAGGATGGAGAGTGTTCGGAGTGAGGATGGAGAGTGTTCGGAGTGAGGATGGAGAGTGTTCGGAGTGAGGATGGAGAGTGTTCGGAGTGAGGATGGAGAGTGTTCGGAGTGAGGATGGAGAGTGTTCGGAGTGAGGATGGAGAGTGTTCGGAGTGAGGATGGAGAGTGTTCGGAGTGAGGATGGAGAGTGTTCGGAGTGAGGATGGAGAGTGTTCGGAGTGAGGATGGAGAGTGTTCGGAGTGAGGATGGAGAGTGTTCGGAGTGAGGATGGAGAGTGTTCGGAGTGAGGATGGAGAGTGTTCGGAGTGAGGATGGAGAGTGTTCGGAGTGAGGATGGAGAGTGTTCGGAGTGAGGATGGAGAGTGTTCGGAGTGAGGATGGAGAGTGTTCGGAGTGAGGATGGAGAGTGTTCGGAGTGAGGATGGAGAGTGTTCGGAGTGAGGATGGAGAGTGTTCGGAGTGAGGATGGAGAGTGTTCGGAGTGAGGATGGAGAGTGTTCGGAGTGAGGATGGAGAGTGTTCGGAGTGAGGATGGAGAGTGTTCGGAGTGAGGATGGAGAGTGTTCGGAGTGAGGATGGAGAGTGTTCGGAGTGAGGATGGAGAGTGTTCGGAGTGAGGATGGAGAGTGTTCGGAGTGAGGATGGAGAGTGTTCGGAGTGAGGATGGAGAGTGTTCGGAGTGAGGATGGAGAGTGTTCGGAGTGAGGATGGAGAGTGTTCGGAGTGAGGATGGAGAGTGTTCGGAGTGAGGATGGAGAGTGTTCGGAGTGAGGATGGAGAGTGTTCGGAGTGAGGATGGAGAGTGTTCGGAGTGAGGATGGAGAGTGTTCGGAGTGAGGATGGAGAGTGTTCGGAGTGAGGATGGAGAGTGTTCGGAGTGAGGATGGAGAGTGTTCGGAGTGAGGATGGAGAGTGTTCGGAGTGAGGATGGAGAGTGTTCGGAGTGAGGATGGAGAGTGTTCGGAGTGAGGATGGAGAGTGTTCGGAGTGAGGATGGAGAGTGTTCGGAGTGAGGATGGAGAGTGTTCGGAGTGAGGATGGAGAGTGTTCGGAGTGAGGATGGAGAGTGTTCGGAGTGAGGATGGAGAGTGTTCGGAGTGAGGATGGAGAGTGTTCGGAGTGAGGATGGAGAGTGTTCGGAGTGAGGATGGAGAGTGTTCGGAGTGAGGATGGAGAGTGTTCGGAGTGAGGATGGAGAGTGTTCGGAGTGAGGATGGAGAGTGTTCGGAGTGAGGATGGAGAGTGTTCGGAGTGAGGATGGAGAGTGTTCGGAGTGAGGATGGAGAGTGTTCGGAGTGAGGATGGAGAGTGTTCGGAGTGAGGATGGAGAGTGTTCGGAGTGAGGATGGAGAGTGTTCGGAGTGAGGATGGAGAGTGTTCGGAGTGAGGATGGAGAGTGTTCGGAGTGAGGATGGAGAGTGTTCGGAGTGAGGATGGAGAGTGTTCGGAGTGAGGATGGAGAGTGTTCGGAGTGAGGATGGAGAGTGTTCGGAGTGAGGATGGAGAGTGTTCGGAGTGAGGATGGAGAGTGTTCGGAGTGAGGATGGAGAGTGTTCGGAGTGAGGATGGAGAGTGTTCGGAGTGAGGATGGAGAGTGTTCGGAGTGAGGATGGAGAGTGTTCGGAGTGAGGATGGAGAGTGTTCGGAGTGAGGATGGAGAGTGTTCGGAGTGAGGATGGAGAGTGTTCGGAGTGAGGATGGAGAGTGTTCGGAGTGAGGATGGAGAGTGTTCGGAGTGAGGATGGAGAGTGTTCGGAGTGAGGATGGAGAGTGTTCGGAGTGAGGATGGAGAGTGTTCGGAGTGAGGATGGAGAGTGTTCGGAGTGAGGATGGAGAGTGTTCGGAGTGAGGATGGAGAGTGTTCGGAGTGAGGATGGAGAGTGTTCGGAGTGAGGATGGAGAGTGTTCGGAGTGAGGATGGAGAGTGTTCGGAGTGAGGATGGAGAGTGTTCGGAGTGAGGATGGAGAGTGTTCGGAGTGAGGATGGAGAGTGTTCGGAGTGAGGATGGAGAGTGTTCGGAGTGAGGATGGAGAGTGTTCGGAGTGAGGATGGAGAGTGTTCGGAGTGAGGATGGAGAGTGTTCGGAGTGAGGATGGAGAGTGTTCGGAGTGAGGATGGAGAGTGTTCGGAGTGAGGATGGAGAGTGTTCGGAGTGAGGATGGAGAGTGTTCGGAGTGAGGATGGAGAGTGTTCGGAGTGAGGATGGAGAGTGTTCGGAGTGAGGATGGAGAGTGTTCGGAGTGAGGATGGAGAGTGTTCGGAGTGAGGATGGAGAGTGTTCGGAGTGAGGATGGAGAGTGTTCGGAGTGAGGATGGAGAGTGTTCGGAGTGAGGATGGAGAGTGTTCGGAGTGAGGATGGAGAGTGTTCGGAGTGAGGATGGAGAGTGTTCGGAGTGAGGATGGAGAGTGTTCGGAGTGAGGATGGAGAGTGTTCGGAGTGAGGATGGAGAGTGTTCGGAGTGAGGATGGAGAGTGTTCGGAGTGAGGATGGAGAGTGTTCGGAGTGAGGATGGAGAGTGTTCGGAGTGAGGATGGAGAGTGTTCGGAGTGAGGATGGAGAGTGTTCGGAGTGAGGATGGAGAGTGTTCGGAGTGAGGATGGAGAGTGTTCGGAGTGAGGATGGAGAGTGTTCGGAGTGAGGATGGAGAGTGTTCGGAGTGAGGATGGAGAGTGTTCGGAGTGAGGATGGAGAGTGTTCGGAGTGAGGATGGAGAGTGTTCGGAGTGAGGATGGAGAGTGTTCGGAGTGAGGATGGAGAGTGTTCGGAGTGAGGATGGAGAGTGTTCGGAGTGAGGATGGAGAGTGTTCGGAGTGAGGATGGAGAGTGTTCGGAGTGAGGATGGAGAGTGTTCGGAGTGAGGATGGAGAGTGTTCGGAGTGAGGATGGAGAGTGTTCGGAGTGAGGATGGAGAGTGTTCGGAGTGAGGATGGAGAGTGTTCGGAGTGAGGATGGAGAGTGTTCGGAGTGAGGATGGAGAGTGTTCGGAGTGAGGATGGAGAGTGTTCGGAGTGAGGATGGAGAGTGTTCGGAGTGAGGATGGAGAGTGTTCGGAGTGAGGATGGAGAGTGTTCGGAGTGAGGATGGAGAGTGTTCGGAGTGAGGATGGAGAGTGTTCGGAGTGAGGATGGAGAGTGTTCGGAGTGAGGATGGAGAGTGTTCGGAGTGAGGATGGAGAGTGTTCGGAGTGAGGATGGAGAGTGTTCGGAGTGAGGATGGAGAGTGTTCGGAGTGAGGATGGAGAGTGTTCGGAGTGAGGATGGAGAGTGTTCGGAGTGAGGATGGAGAGTGTTCGGAGTGAGGATGGAGAGTGTTCGGAGTGAGGATGGAGAGTGTTCGGAGTGAGGATGGAGAGTGTTCGGAGTGAGGATGGAGAGTGTTCGGAGTGAGGATGGAGAGTGTTCGGAGTGAGGATGGAGAGTGTTCGGAGTGAGGATGGAGAGTGTTCGGAGTGAGGATGGAGAGTGTTCGGAGTGAGGATGGAGAGTGTTCGGAGTGAGGATGGAGAGTGTTCGGAGTGAGGATGGAGAGTGTTCGGAGTGAGGATGGAGAGTGTTCGGAGTGAGGATGGAGAGTGTTCGGAGTGAGGATGGAGAGTGTTCGGAGTGAGGATGGAGAGTGTTCGGAGTGAGGATGGAGAGTGTTCGGAGTGAGGATGGAGAGTGTTCGGAGTGAGGATGGAGAGTGTTCGGAGTGAGGATGGAGAGTGTTCGGAGTGAGGATGGAGAGTGTTCGGAGTGAGGATGGAGAGTGTTCGGAGTGAGGATGGAGAGTGTTCGGAGTGAGGATGGAGAGTGTTCGGAGTGAGGATGGAGAGTGTTCGGAGTGAGGATGGAGAGTGTTCGGAGTGAGGATGGAGAGTGTTCGGAGTGAGGATGGAGAGTGTTCGGAGTGAGGATGGAGAGTGTTCGGAGTGAGGATGGAGAGTGTTCGGAGTGAGGATGGAGAGTGTTCGGAGTGAGGATGGAGAGTGTTCGGAGTGAGGATGGAGAGTGTTCGGAGTGAGGATGGAGAGTGTTCGGAGTGAGGATGGAGAGTGTTCGGAGTGAGGATGGAGAGTGTTCGGAGTGAGGATGGAGAGTGTTCGGAGTGAGGATGGAGAGTGTTCGGAGTGAGGATGGAGAGTGTTCGGAGTGAGGATGGAGAGTGTTCGGAGTGAGGATGGAGAGTGTTCGGAGTGAGGATGGAGAGTGTTCGGAGTGAGGATGGAGAGTGTTCGGAGTGAGGATGGAGAGTGTTCGGAGTGAGGATGGAGAGTGTTCGGAGTGAGGATGGAGAGTGTTCGGAGTGAGGATGGAGAGTGTTCGGAGTGAGGATGGAGAGTGTTCGGAGTGAGGATGGAGAGTGTTCGGAGTGAGGATGGAGAGTGTTCGGAGTGAGGATGGAGAGTGTTCGGAGTGAGGATGGAGAGTGTTCGGAGTGAGGATGGAGAGTGTTCGGAGTGAGGATGGAGAGTGTTCGGAGTGAGGATGGAGAGTGTTCGGAGTGAGGATGGAGAGTGTTCGGAGTGAGGATGGAGAGTGTTCGGAGTGAGGATGGAGAGTGTTCGGAGTGAGGATGGAGAGTGTTCGGAGTGAGGATGGAGAGTGTTCGGAGTGAGGATGGAGAGTGTTCGGAGTGAGGATGGAGAGTGTTCGGAGTGAGGATGGAGAGTGTTCGGAGTGAGGATGGAGAGTGTTCGGAGTGAGGATGGAGAGTGTTCGGAGTGAGGATGGAGAGTGTTCGGAGTGAGGATGGAGAGTGTTCGGAGTGAGGATGGAGAGTGTTCGGAGTGAGGATGGAGAGTGTTCGGAGTGAGGATGGAGAGTGTTCGGAGTGAGGATGGAGAGTGTTCGGAGTGAGGATGGAGAGTGTTCGGAGTGAGGATGGAGAGTGTTCGGAGTGAGGATGGAGAGTGTTCGGAGTGAGGATGGAGAGTGTTCGGAGTGAGGATGGAGAGTGTTCGGAGTGAGGATGGAGAGTGTTCGGAGTGAGGATGGAGAGTGTTCGGAGTGAGGATGGAGAGTGTTCGGAGTGAGGATGGAGAGTGTTCGGAGTGAGGATGGAGAGTGTTCGGAGTGAGGATGGAGAGTGTTCGGAGTGAGGATGGAGAGTGTTCGGAGTGAGGATGGAGAGTGTTCGGAGTGAGGATGGAGAGTGTTCGGAGTGAGGATGGAGAGTGTTCGGAGTGAGGATGGAGAGTGTTCGGAGTGAGGATGGAGAGTGTTCGGAGTGAGGATGGAGAGTGTTCGGAGTGAGGATGGAGAGTGTTCGGAGTGAGGATGGAGAGTGTTCGGAGTGAGGATGGAGAGTGTTCGGAGTGAGGATGGAGAGTGTTCGGAGTGAGGATGGAGAGTGTTCGGAGTGAGGATGGAGAGTGTTCGGAGTGAGGATGGAGAGTGTTCGGAGTGAGGATGGAGAGTGTTCGGAGTGAGGATGGAGAGTGTTCGGAGTGAGGATGGAGAGTGTTCGGAGTGAGGATGGAGAGTGTTCGGAGTGAGGATGGAGAGTGTTCGGAGTGAGGATGGAGAGTGTTCGGAGTGAGGATGGAGAGTGTTCGGAGTGAGGATGGAGAGTGTTCGGAGTGAGGATGGAGAGTGTTCGGAGTGAGGATGGAGAGTGTTCGGAGTGAGGATGGAGAGTGTTCGGAGTGAGGATGGAGAGTGTTCGGAGTGAGGATGGAGAGTGTTCGGAGTGAGGATGGAGAGTGTTCGGAGTGAGGATGGAGAGTGTTCGGAGTGAGGATGGAGAGTGTTCGGAGTGAGGATGGAGAGTGTTCGGAGTGAGGATGGAGAGTGTTCGGAGTGAGGATGGAGAGTGTTCGGAGTGAGGATGGAGAGTGTTCGGAGTGAGGATGGAGAGTGTTCGGAGTGAGGATGGAGAGTGTTCGGAGTGAGGATGGAGAGTGTTCGGAGTGAGGATGGAGAGTGTTCGGAGTGAGGATGGAGAGTGTTCGGAGTGAGGATGGAGAGTGTTCGGAGTGAGGATGGAGAGTGTTCGGAGTGAGGATGGAGAGTGTTCGGAGTGAGGATGGAGAGTGTTCGGAGTGAGGATGGAGAGTGTTCGGAGTGAGGATGGAGAGTGTTCGGAGTGAGGATGGAGAGTGTTCGGAGTGAGGATGGAGAGTGTTCGGAGTGAGGATGGAGAGTGTTCGGAGTGAGGATGGAGAGTGTTCGGAGTGAGGATGGAGAGTGTTCGGAGTGAGGATGGAGAGTGTTCGGAGTGAGGATGGAGAGTGTTCGGAGTGAGGATGGAGAGTGTTCGGAGTGAGGATGGAGAGTGTTCGGAGTGAGGATGGAGAGTGTTCGGAGTGAGGATGGAGAGTGTTCGGAGTGAGGATGGAGAGTGTTCGGAGTGAGGATGGAGAGTGTTCGGAGTGAGGATGGAGAGTGTTCGGAGTGAGGATGGAGAGTGTTCGGAGTGAGGATGGAGAGTGTTCGGAGTGAGGATGGAGAGTGTTCGGAGTGAGGATGGAGAGTGTTCGGAGTGAGGATGGAGAGTGTTCGGAGTGAGGATGGAGAGTGTTCGGAGTGAGGATGGAGAGTGTTCGGAGTGAGGATGGAGAGTGTTCGGAGTGAGGATGGAGAGTGTTCGGAGTGAGGATGGAGAGTGTTCGGAGTGAGGATGGAGAGTGTTCGGAGTGAGGATGGAGAGTGTTCGGAGTGAGGATGGAGAGTGTTCGGAGTGAGGATGGAGAGTGTTCGGAGTGAGGATGGAGAGTGTTCGGAGTGAGGATGGAGAGTGTTCGGAGTGAGGATGGAGAGTGTTCGGAGTGAGGATGGAGAGTGTTCGGAGTGAGGATGGAGAGTGTTCGGAGTGAGGATGGAGAGTGTTCGGAGTGAGGATGGAGAGTGTTCGGAGTGAGGATGGAGAGTGTTCGGAGTGAGGATGGAGAGTGTTCGGAGTGAGGATGGAGAGTGTTCGGAGTGAGGATGGAGAGTGTTCGGAGTGAGGATGGAGAGTGTTCGGAGTGAGGATGGAGAGTGTTCGGAGTGAGGATGGAGAGTGTTCGGAGTGAGGATGGAGAGTGTTCGGAGTGAGGATGGAGAGTGTTCGGAGTGAGGATGGAGAGTGTTCGGAGTGAGGATGGAGAGTGTTCGGAGTGAGGATGGAGAGTGTTCGGAGTGAGGATGGAGAGTGTTCGGAGTGAGGATGGAGAGTGTTCGGAGTGAGGATGGAGAGTGTTCGGAGTGAGGATGGAGAGTGTTCGGAGTGAGGATGGAGAGTGTTCGGAGTGAGGATGGAGAGTGTTCGGAGTGAGGATGGAGAGTGTTCGGAGTGAGGATGGAGAGTGTTCGGAGTGAGGATGGAGAGTGTTCGGAGTGAGGATGGAGAGTGTTCGGAGTGAGGATGGAGAGTGTTCGGAGTGAGGATGGAGAGTGTTCGGAGTGAGGATGGAGAGTGTTCGGAGTGAGGATGGAGAGTGTTCGGAGTGAGGATGGAGAGTGTTCGGAGTGAGGATGGAGAGTGTTCGGAGTGAGGATGGAGAGTGTTCGGAGTGAGGATGGAGAGTGTTCGGAGTGAGGATGGAGAGTGTTCGGAGTGAGGATGGAGAGTGTTCGGAGTGAGGATGGAGAGTGTTCGGAGTGAGGATGGAGAGTGTTCGGAGTGAGGATGGAGAGTGTTCGGAGTGAGGATGGAGAGTGTTCGGAGTGAGGATGGAGAGTGTTCGGAGTGAGGATGGAGAGTGTTCGGAGTGAGGATGGAGAGTGTTCGGAGTGAGGATGGAGAGTGTTCGGAGTGAGGATGGAGAGTGTTCGGAGTGAGGATGGAGAGTGTTCGGAGTGAGGATGGAGAGTGTTCGGAGTGAGGATGGAGAGTGTTCGGAGTGAGGATGGAGAGTGTTCGGAGTGAGGATGGAGAGTGTTCGGAGTGAGGATGGAGAGTGTTCGGAGTGAGGATGGAGAGTGTTCGGAGTGAGGATGGAGAGTGTTCGGAGTGAGGATGGAGAGTGTTCGGAGTGAGGATGGAGAGTGTTCGGAGTGAGGATGGAGAGTGTTCGGAGTGAGGATGGAGAGTGTTCGGAGTGAGGATGGAGAGTGTTCGGAGTGAGGATGGAGAGTGTTCGGAGTGAGGATGGAGAGTGTTCGGAGTGAGGATGGAGAGTGTTCGGAGTGAGGATGGAGAGTGTTCGGAGTGAGGATGGAGAGTGTTCGGAGTGAGGATGGAGAGTGTTCGGAGTGAGGATGGAGAGTGTTCGGAGTGAGGATGGAGAGTGTTCGGAGTGAGGATGGAGAGTGTTCGGAGTGAGGATGGAGAGTGTTCGGAGTGAGGATGGAGAGTGTTCGGAGTGAGGATGGAGAGTGTTCGGAGTGAGGATGGAGAGTGTTCGGAGTGAGGATGGAGAGTGTTCGGAGTGAGGATGGAGAGTGTTCGGAGTGAGGATGGAGAGTGTTCGGAGTGAGGATGGAGAGTGTTCGGAGTGAGGATGGAGAGTGTTCGGAGTGAGGATGGAGAGTGTTCGGAGTGAGGATGGAGAGTGTTCGGAGTGAGGATGGAGAGTGTTCGGAGTGAGGATGGAGAGTGTTCGGAGTGAGGATGGAGAGTGTTCGGAGTGAGGATGGAGAGTGTTCGGAGTGAGGATGGAGAGTGTTCGGAGTGAGGATGGAGAGTGTTCGGAGTGAGGATGGAGAGTGTTCGGAGTGAGGATGGAGAGTGTTCGGAGTGAGGATGGAGAGTGTTCGGAGTGAGGATGGAGAGTGTTCGGAGTGAGGATGGAGAGTGTTCGGAGTGAGGATGGAGAGTGTTCGGAGTGAGGATGGAGAGTGTTCGGAGTGAGGATGGAGAGTGTTCGGAGTGAGGATGGAGAGTGTTCGGAGTGAGGATGGAGAGTGTTCGGAGTGAGGATGGAGAGTGTTCGGAGTGAGGATGGAGAGTGTTCGGAGTGAGGATGGAGAGTGTTCGGAGTGAGGATGGAGAGTGTTCGGAGTGAGGATGGAGAGTGTTCGGAGTGAGGATGGAGAGTGTTCGGAGTGAGGATGGAGAGTGTTCGGAGTGAGGATGGAGAGTGTTCGGAGTGAGGATGGAGAGTGTTCGGAGTGAGGATGGAGAGTGTTCGGAGTGAGGATGGAGAGTGTTCGGAGTGAGGATGGAGAGTGTTCGGAGTGAGGATGGAGAGTGTTCGGAGTGAGGATGGAGAGTGTTCGGAGTGAGGATGGAGAGTGTTCGGAGTGAGGATGGAGAGTGTTCGGAGTGAGGATGGAGAGTGTTCGGAGTGAGGATGGAGAGTGTTCGGAGTGAGGATGGAGAGTGTTCGGAGTGAGGATGGAGAGTGTTCGGAGTGAGGATGGAGAGTGTTCGGAGTGAGGATGGAGAGTGTTCGGAGTGAGGATGGAGAGTGTTCGGAGTGAGGATGGAGAGTGTTCGGAGTGAGGATGGAGAGTGTTCGGAGTGAGGATGGAGAGTGTTCGGAGTGAGGATGGAGAGTGTTCGGAGTGAGGATGGAGAGTGTTCGGAGTGAGGATGGAGAGTGTTCGGAGTGAGGATGGAGAGTGTTCGGAGTGAGGATGGAGAGTGTTCGGAGTGAGGATGGAGAGTGTTCGGAGTGAGGATGGAGAGTGTTCGGAGTGAGGATGGAGAGTGTTCGGAGTGAGGATGGAGAGTGTTCGGAGTGAGGATGGAGAGTGTTCGGAGTGAGGATGGAGAGTGTTCGGAGTGAGGATGGAGAGTGTTCGGAGTGAGGATGGAGAGTGTTCGGAGTGAGGATGGAGAGTGTTCGGAGTGAGGATGGAGAGTGTTCGGAGTGAGGATGGAGAGTGTTCGGAGTGAGGATGGAGAGTGTTCGGAGTGAGGATGGAGAGTGTTCGGAGTGAGGATGGAGAGTGTTCGGAGTGAGGATGGAGAGTGTTCGGAGTGAGGATGGAGAGTGTTCGGAGTGAGGATGGAGAGTGTTCGGAGTGAGGATGGAGAGTGTTCGGAGTGAGGATGGAGAGTGTTCGGAGTGAGGATGGAGAGTGTTCGGAGTGAGGATGGAGAGTGTTCGGAGTGAGGATGGAGAGTGTTCGGAGTGAGGATGGAGAGTGTTCGGAGTGAGGATGGAGAGTGTTCGGAGTGAGGATGGAGAGTGTTCGGAGTGAGGATGGAGAGTGTTCGGAGTGAGGATGGAGAGTGTTCGGAGTGAGGATGGAGAGTGTTCGGAGTGAGGATGGAGAGTGTTCGGAGTGAGGATGGAGAGTGTTCGGAGTGAGGATGGAGAGTGTTCGGAGTGAGGATGGAGAGTGTTCGGAGTGAGGATGGAGAGTGTTCGGAGTGAGGATGGAGAGTGTTCGGAGTGAGGATGGAGAGTGTTCGGAGTGAGGATGGAGAGTGTTCGGAGTGAGGATGGAGAGTGTTCGGAGTGAGGATGGAGAGTGTTCGGAGTGAGGATGGAGAGTGTTCGGAGTGAGGATGGAGAGTGTTCGGAGTGAGGATGGAGAGTGTTCGGAGTGAGGATGGAGAGTGTTCGGAGTGAGGATGGAGAGTGTTCGGAGTGAGGATGGAGAGTGTTCGGAGTGAGGATGGAGAGTGTTCGGAGTGAGGATGGAGAGTGTTCGGAGTGAGGATGGAGAGTGTTCGGAGTGAGGATGGAGAGTGTTCGGAGTGAGGATGGAGAGTGTTCGGAGTGAGGATGGAGAGTGTTCGGAGTGAGGATGGAGAGTGTTCGGAGTGAGGATGGAGAGTGTTCGGAGTGAGGATGGAGAGTGTTCGGAGTGAGGATGGAGAGTGTTCGGAGTGAGGATGGAGAGTGTTCGGAGTGAGGATGGAGAGTGTTCGGAGTGAGGATGGAGAGTGTTCGGAGTGAGGATGGAGAGTGTTCGGAGTGAGGATGGAGAGTGTTCGGAGTGAGGATGGAGAGTGTTCGGAGTGAGGATGGAGAGTGTTCGGAGTGAGGATGGAGAGTGTTCGGAGTGAGGATGGAGAGTGTTCGGAGTGAGGATGGAGAGTGTTCGGAGTGAGGATGGAGAGTGTTCGGAGTGAGGATGGAGAGTGTTCGGAGTGAGGATGGAGAGTGTTCGGAGTGAGGATGGAGAGTGTTCGGAGTGAGGATGGAGAGTGTTCGGAGTGAGGATGGAGAGTGTTCGGAGTGAGGATGGAGAGTGTTCGGAGTGAGGATGGAGAGTGTTCGGAGTGAGGATGGAGAGTGTTCGGAGTGAGGATGGAGAGTGTTCGGAGTGAGGATGGAGAGTGTTCGGAGTGAGGATGGAGAGTGTTCGGAGTGAGGATGGAGAGTGTTCGGAGTGAGGATGGAGAGTGTTCGGAGTGAGGATGGAGAGTGTTCGGAGTGAGGATGGAGAGTGTTCGGAGTGAGGATGGAGAGTGTTCGGAGTGAGGATGGAGAGTGTTCGGAGTGAGGATGGAGAGTGTTCGGAGTGAGGATGGAGAGTGTTCGGAGTGAGGATGGAGAGTGTTCGGAGTGAGGATGGAGAGTGTTCGGAGTGAGGATGGAGAGTGTTCGGAGTGAGGATGGAGAGTGTTCGGAGTGAGGATGGAGAGTGTTCGGAGTGAGGATGGAGAGTGTTCGGAGTGAGGATGGAGAGTGTTCGGAGTGAGGATGGAGAGTGTTCGGAGTGAGGATGGAGAGTGTTCGGAGTGAGGATGGAGAGTGTTCGGAGTGAGGATGGAGAGTGTTCGGAGTGAGGATGGAGAGTGTTCGGAGTGAGGATGGAGAGTGTTCGGAGTGAGGATGGAGAGTGTTCGGAGTGAGGATGGAGAGTGTTCGGAGTGAGGATGGAGAGTGTTCGGAGTGAGGATGGAGAGTGTTCGGAGTGAGGATGTAGAGAGTTCGGAGTGAGGATGGAGAGTGTTCGGAGTGAGGATGGAGAGTGTTCGGAGTGAGGATGGAGAGTGTTCGGAGTGAGGATGGAGAGTGTTCGGAGTGAGGATGGAGAGTGTTCGGAGTGAGGATGGAGAGTGTTCGGAGTGAGGATGGAGAGTGTTCGGAGTGAGGATGGAGAGTGTTCGGAGTGAGGATGGAGAGTGTTCGGAGTGAGGATGGAGAGTGTTCGGAGTGAGGATGGAGAGTGTTCGGAGTGAGGATGGAGAGTGTTCGGAGTGAGGATGGAGAGTGTTCGGAGTGAGGATGGAGAGTGTTCGGAGTGAGGATGGAGAGTGTTCGGAGTGAGGATGGAGAGTGTTCGGAGTGAGGATGGAGAGTGTTCGGAGTGAGGATGGAGAGTGTTCGGAGTGAGGATGGAGAGTGTTCGGCGTGAGGATGGAGAGTGTTCGGAGTGAGAATGGAGAGTGTTCAGAGTGCGGATGGAGAGTGTTCGGAGTGAGGATGGAGAGTGTTCGGAGTGAGGATGGAGAGTGTTCGGAGTGAGGATGGAGAGTGTTCGGAGTGAGGATGGAGAGTGTTCGGAGTGAGGATGGAGAGTGTTCGGAGTGAGGATGGAGAGTGTTCGGAGTGAGGATGGAGAGTGTTCGGAGTGAGGATGGAGAGTGTTCGGAGTGAGGATGGAGAGTGTTCGGAGTGAGGATGGAGAGTGTTCGGAGTGAGGATGGAGAGTGTTCGGAGTGAGGATGGAGAGTGTTCGGAGTGAGGATGGAGAGTGTTCGGAGTGAGGATGGAGAGTGTTCGGAGTGAGGATGGAGAGTGTTCGGAGTGAGGATGGAGAGTGTTCGGAGTGAGGATGGAGAGTGTTCGGAGTGAGGATGGAGAGTGTTCGGAGTGAGGATGGAGAGTGTTCGGAGTGAGGATGGAGAGTGTTCGGAGTGAGGATGGAGAGTGTTCGGAGTGAGGATGGAGAGTGTTCGGAGTGAGGATGGAGAGTGTTCGGAGTGAGGATGGAGAGTGTTCGGAGTGAGGATGGAGAGTGTTCGGAGTGAGGATGGAGAGTGTTCGGAGTGAGGATGGAGAGTGTTCGGAGTGAGGATGGAGAGTGTTCGGAGTGAGGATGGAGAGTGTTCGGAGTGAGGATGGAGAGTGTTCGGAGTGAGGATGGAGAGTGTTCGGAGTGAGGATGGAGAGTGTTCGGAGTGAGGATGGAGAGTGTTCGGAGTGAGGATGGAGAGTGTTCGGAGTGAGGATGGAGAGTGTTCGGAGTGAGGATGGAGAGTGTTCGGAGTGAGGATGGAGAGTGTTCGGAGTGAGGATGGAGAGTGTTCGGAGTGAGGATGGAGAGTGTTCGGAGTGAGGATGGAGAGTGTTCGGAGTGAGGATGGAGAGTGTTCGGAGTGAGGATGGAGAGTGTTCGGAGTGAGGATGGAGAGTGTTCGGAGTGAGGATGGAGAGTGTTCGGAGTGAGGATGGAGAGTGTTCGGAGTGAGGATGGAGAGTGTTCGGAGTGAGGATGGAGAGTGTTCGGAGTGAGGATGGAGAGTGTTCGGAGTGAGGATGGAGAGTGTTCGGAGTGAGGATGGAGAGTGTTCGGAGTGAGGATGGAGAGTGTTCGGAGTGAGGATGGAGAGTGTTCGGAGTGAGGATGGAGAGTGTTCGGAGTGAGGATGGAGAGTGTTCGGAGTGAGGATGGAGAGTGTTCGGAGTGAGGATGGAGAGTGTTCGGAGTGAGGATGGAGAGTGTTCGGAGTGAGGATGGAGAGTGTTCGGAGTGAGGATGGAGAGTGTTCGGAGTGAGGATGGAGAGTGTTCGGAGTGAGGATGGAGAGTGTTCGGAGTGAGGATGGAGAGTGTTCGGAGTGAGGATGGAGAGTGTTCGGAGTGAGGATGGAGAGTGTTCGGAGTGAGGATGGAGAGTGTTCGGAGTGAGGATGGAGAGTGTTCGGAGTGAGGATGGAGAGTGTTCGGAGTGAGGATGGAGAGTGTTCGGAGTGAGGATGGAGAGTGTTCGGAGTGAGGATGGAGAGTGTTCGGAGTGAGGATGGAGAGTGTTCGGAGTGAGGATGGAGAGTGTTCGGAGTGAGGATGGAGAGTGTTCGGAGTGAGGATGGAGAGTGTTCGGAGTGAGGATGGAGAGTGTTCGGAGTGAGGATGGAGAGTGTTCGGAGTGAGGATGGAGAGTGTTCGGAGTGAGGATGGAGAGTGTTCGGAGTGAGGATGGAGAGTGTTCGGAGTGAGGATGGAGAGTGTTCGGAGTGAGGATGGAGAGTGTTCGGAGTGAGGATGGAGAGTGTTCGGAGTGAGGATGGAGAGTGTTCGGAGTGAGGATGGAGAGTGTTCGGAGTGAGGATGGAGAGTGTTCGGAGTGAGGATGGAGAGTGTTCGGAGTGAGGATGGAGAGTGTTCGGAGTGAGGATGGAGAGTGTTCGGAGTGAGGATGGAGAGTGTTCGGAGTGAGGATGGAGAGTGTTCGGAGTGAGGATGGAGAGTGTTCGGAGTGAGGATGGAGAGTGTTCGGAGTGAGGATGGAGAGTGTTCGGAGTGAGGATGGAGAGTGTTCGGAGTGAGGATGGAGAGTGTTCGGAGTGAGGATGGAGAGTGTTCGGAGTGAGGATGGAGAGTGTTCGGAGTGAGGATGGAGAGTGTTCGGAGTGAGGATGGAGAGTGTTCGGAGTGAGGATGGAGAGTGTTCGGAGTGAGGATGGAGAGTGTTCGGAGTGAGGATGGAGAGTGTTCGGAGTGAGGATGGAGAGTGTTCGGAGTGAGGATGGAGAGTGTTCGGAGTGAGGATGGAGAGTGTTCGGAGTGAGGATGGAGAGTGTTCGGAGTGAGGATGGAGAGTGTTCGGAGTGAGGATGGAGAGTGTTCGGAGTGAGGATGGAGAGTGTTCGGAGTGAGGATGGAGAGTGTTCGGAGTGAGGATGGAGAGTGTTCGGAGTGAGGATGGAGAGTGTTCGGAGTGAGGATGGAGAGTGTTCGGAGTGAGGATGGAGAGTGTTCGGAGTGAGGATGGAGAGTGTTCGGAGTGAGGATGGAGAGTGTTCGGAGTGAGGATGGAGAGTGTTCGGAGTGAGGATGGAGAGTGTTCGGAGTGAGGATGGAGAGTGTTCGGAGTGAGGATGGAGAGTGTTCGGAGTGAGGATGGAGAGTGTTCGGAGTGAGGATGGAGAGTGTTCGGAGTGAGGATGGAGAGTGTTCGGAGTGAGGATGGAGAGTGTTCGGAGTGAGGATGGAGAGTGTTCGGAGTGAGGATGGAGAGTGTTCGGAGTGAGGATGGAGAGTGTTCGGAGTGAGGATGGAGAGTGTTCGGAGTGAGGATGGAGAGTGTTCGGAGTGAGGATGGAGAGTGTTCGGAGTGAGGATGGAGAGTGTTCGGAGTGAGGATGGAGAGTGTTCGGAGTGAGGATGGAGAGTGTTCGGAGTGAGGATGGAGAGTGTTCGGAGTGAGGATGGAGAGTGTTCGGAGTGAGGATGGAGAGTGTTCGGAGTGAGGATGGAGAGTGTTCGGAGTGAGGATGGAGAGTGTTCGGAGTGAGGATGGAGAGTGTTCGGAGTGAGGATGGAGAGTGTTCGGAGTGAGGATGGAGAGTGTTCGGAGTGAGGATGGAGAGTGTTCGGAGTGAGGATGGAGAGTGTTCGGAGTGAGGATGGAGAGTGTTCGGAGTGAGGATGGAGAGTGTTCGGAGTGAGGATGGAGAGTGTTCGGAGTGAGGATGGAGAGTGTTCGGAGTGAGGATGGAGAGTGTTCGGAGTGAGGATGGAGAGTGTTCGGAGTGAGGATGGAGAGTGTTCGGAGTGAGGATGGAGAGTGTTCGGAGTGAGGATGGAGAGTGTTCGGAGTGAGGATGGAGAGTGTTCGGAGTGAGGATGGAGAGTGTTCGGAGTGAGGATGGAGAGTGTTCGGAGTGAGGATGGAGAGTGTTCGGAGTGAGGATGGAGAGTGTTCGGAGTGAGGATGGAGAGTGTTCGGAGTGAGGATGGAGAGTGTTCGGAGTGAGGATGGAGAGTGTTCGGAGTGAGGATGGAGAGTGTTCGGAGTGAGGATGGAGAGTGTTCGGAGTGAGGATGGAGAGTGTTCGGAGTGAGGATGGAGAGTGTTCGGAGTGAGGATGGAGAGTGTTCGGAGTGAGGATGGAGAGTGTTCGGAGTGAGGATGGAGAGTGTTCGGAGTGAGGATGGAGAGTGTTCGGAGTGAGGATGGAGAGTGTTCGGAGTGAGGATGGAGAGTGTTCGGAGTGAGGATGGAGAGTGTTCGGAGTGAGGATGGAGAGTGTTCGGAGTGAGGATGGAGAGTGTTCGGAGTGAGGATGGAGAGTGTTCGGAGTGAGGATGGAGAGTGTTCGGAGTGAGGATGGAGAGTGTTCGGAGTGAGGATGGAGAGTGTTCGGAGTGAGGATGGAGAGTGTTCGGAGTGAGGATGGAGAGTGTTCGGAGTGAGGATGGAGAGTGTTCGGAGTGAGGATGGAGAGTGTTCGGAGTGAGGATGGAGAGTGTTCGGAGTGAGGATGGAGAGTGTTCGGAGTGAGGATGGAGAGTGTTCGGAGTGAGGATGGAGAGTGTTCGGAGTGAGGATGGAGAGTGTTCGGAGTGAGGATGGAGAGTGTTCGGAGTGAGGATGGAGAGTGTTCGGAGTGAGGATGGAGAGTGTTCGGAGTGAGGATGGAGAGTGTTCGGAGTGAGGATGGAGAGTGTTCGGAGTGAGGATGGAGAGTGTTCGGAGTGAGGATGGAGAGTGTTCGGAGTGAGGATGGAGAGTGTTCGGAGTGAGGATGGAGAGTGTTCGGAGTGAGGATGGAGAGTGTTCGGAGTGAGGATGGAGAGTGTTCGGAGTGAGGATGGAGAGTGTTCGGAGTGAGGATGGAGAGTGTTCGGAGTGAGGATGGAGAGTGTTCGGAGTGAGGATGGAGAGTGTTCGGAGTGAGGATGGAGAGTGTTCGGAGTGAGGATGGAGAGTGTTCGGAGTGAGGATGGAGAGTGTTCGGAGTGAGGATGGAGAGTGTTCGGAGTGAGGATGGAGAGTGTTCGGAGTGAGGATGGAGAGTGTTCGGAGTGAGGATGGAGAGTGTTCGGAGTGAGGATGGAGAGTGTTCGGAGTGAGGATGGAGAGTGTTCGGAGTGAGGATGGAGAGTGTTCGGAGTGAGGATGGAGAGTGTTCGGAGTGAGGATGGAGAGTGTTCGGAGTGAGGATGGAGAGTGTTCGGAGTGAGGATGGAGAGTGTTCGGAGTGAGGATGGAGAGTGTTCGGAGTGAGGATGGAGAGTGTTCGGAGTGAGGATGGAGAGTGTTCGGAGTGAGGATGGAGAGTGTTCGGAGTGAGGATGGAGAGTGTTCGGAGTGAGGATGGAGAGTGTTCGGAGTGAGGATGGAGAGTGTTCGGAGTGAGGATGGAGAGTGTTCGGAGTGAGGATGGAGAGTGTTCGGAGTGAGGATGGAGAGTGTTCGGAGTGAGGATGGAGAGTGTTCGGAGTGAGGATGGAGAGTGTTCGGAGTGAGGATGGAGAGTGTTCGGAGTGAGGATGGAGAGTGTTCGGAGTGAGGATGGAGAGTGTTCGGAGTGAGGATGGAGAGTGTTCGGAGTGAGGATGGAGAGTGTTCGGAGTGAGGATGGAGAGTGTTCGGAGTGAGGATGGAGAGTGTTCGGAGTGAGGATGGAGAGTGTTCGGAGTGAGGATGGAGAGTGTTCGGAGTGAGGATGGAGAGTGTTCGGAGTGAGGATGGAGAGTGTTCGGAGTGAGGATGGAGAGTGTTCGGAGTGAGGATGGAGAGTGTTCGGAGTGAGGATGGAGAGTGTTCGGAGTGAGGATGGAGAGTGTTCGGAGTGAGGATGGAGAGTGTTCGGAGTGAGGATGGAGAGTGTTCGGAGTGAGGATGGAGAGTGTTCGGAGTGAGGATGGAGAGTGTTCGGAGTGAGGATGGAGAGTGTTCGGAGTGAGGATGGAGAGTGTTCGGAGTGAGGATGGAGAGTGTTCGGAGTGAGGATGGAGAGTGTTCGGAGTGAGGATGGAGAGTGTTCGGAGTGAGGATGGAGAGTGTTCGGAGTGAGGATGGAGAGTGTTCGGAGTGAGGATGGAGAGTGTTCGGAGTGAGGATGGAGAGTGTTCGGAGTGAGGATGGAGAGTGTTCGGAGTGAGGATGGAGAGTGTTCGGAGTGAGGATGGAGAGTGTTCGGAGTGAGGATGGAGAGTGTTCGGAGTGAGGATGGAGAGTGTTCGGAGTGAGGATGGAGAGTGTTCGGAGTGAGGATGGAGAGTGTTCGGAGTGAGGATGGAGAGTGTTCGGAGTGAGGATGGAGAGTGTTCGGAGTGAGGATGGAGAGTGTTCGGAGTGAGGATGGAGAGTGTTCGGAGTGAGGATGGAGAGTGTTCGGAGTGAGGATGGAGAGTGTTCGGAGTGAGGATGGAGAGTGTTCGGAGTGAGGATGGAGAGTGTTCGGAGTGAGGATGGAGAGTGTTCGGAGTGAGGATGGAGAGTGTTCGGAGTGAGGATGGAGAGTGTTCGGAGTGAGGATGGAGAGTGTTCGGAGTGAGGATGGAGAGTGTTCGGAGTGAGGATGGAGAGTGTTCGGAGTGAGGATGGAGAGTGTTCGGAGTGAGGATGGAGAGTGTTCGGAGTGAGGATGGAGAGTGTTCGGAGTGAGGATGGAGAGTGTTCGGAGTGAGGATGGAGAGTGTTCGGAGTGAGGATGGAGAGTGTTCGGAGTGAGGATGGAGAGTGTTCGGAGTGAGGATGGAGAGTGTTCGGAGTGAGGATGGAGAGTGTTCGGAGTGAGGATGGAGAGTGTTCGGAGTGAGGATGGAGAGTGTTCGGAGTGAGGATGGAGAGTGTTCGGAGTGAGGATGGAGAGTGTTCGGAGTGAGGATGGAGAGTGTTCGGAGTGAGGATGGAGAGTGTTCGGAGTGAGGATGGAGAGTGTTCGGAGTGAGGATGGAGAGTGTTCGGAGTGAGGATGGAGAGTGTTCGGAGTGAGGATGGAGAGTGTTCGGAGTGAGGATGGAGAGTGTTCGGAGTGAGGATGGAGAGTGTTCGGAGTGAGGATGGAGAGTGTTCGGAGTGAGGATGGAGAGTGTTCGGAGTGAGGATGGAGAGTGTTCGGAGTGAGGATGGAGAGTGTTCGGAGTGAGGATGGAGAGTGTTCGGAGTGAGGATGGAGAGTGTTCGGAGTGAGGATGGAGAGTGTTCGGAGTGAGGATGGAGAGTGTTCGGAGTGAGGATGGAGAGTGTTCGGAGTGAGGATGGAGAGTGTTCGGAGTGAGGATGGAGAGTGTTCGGAGTGAGGATGGAGAGTGTTCGGAGTGAGGATGGAGAGTGTTCGGAGTGAGGATGGAGAGTGTTCGGAGTGAGGATGGAGAGTGTTCGGAGTGAGGATGGAGAGTGTTCGGAGTGAGGATGGAGAGTGTTCGGAGTGAGGATGGAGAGTGTTCGGAGTGAGGATGGAGAGTGTTCGGAGTGAGGATGGAGAGTGTTCGGAGTGAGGATGGAGAGTGTTCGGAGTGAGGATGGAGAGTGTTCGGAGTGAGGATGGAGAGTGTTCGGAGTGAGGATGGAGAGTGTTCGGAGTGAGGATGGAGAGTGTTCGGAGTGAGGATGGAGAGTGTTCGGAGTGAGGATGGAGAGTGTTCGGAGTGAGGATGGAGAGTGTTCGGAGTGAGGATGGAGAGTGTTCGGAGTGAGGATGGAGAGTGTTCGGAGTGAGGATGGAGAGTGTTCGGAGTGAGGATGGAGAGTGTTCGGAGTGAGGATGGAGAGTGTTCGGAGTGAGGATGGAGAGTGTTCGGAGTGAGGATGGAGAGTGTTCGGAGTGAGGATGGAGAGTGTTCGGAGTGAGGATGGAGAGTGTTCGGAGTGAGGATGGAGAGTGTTCGGAGTGAGGATGGAGAGTGTTCGGAGTGAGGATGGAGAGTGTTCGGAGTGAGGATGGAGAGTGTTCGGAGTGAGGATGGAGAGTGTTCGGAGTGAGGATGGAGAGTGTTCGGAGTGAGGATGGAGAGTGTTCGGAGTGAGGATGGAGAGTGTTCGGAGTGAGGATGGAGAGTGTTCGGAGTGAGGATGGAGAGTGTTCGGAGTGAGGATGGAGAGTGTTCGGAGTGAGGATGGAGAGTGTTCGGAGTGAGGATGGAGAGTGTTCGGAGTGAGGATGGAGAGTGTTCGGAGTGAGGATGGAGAGTGTTCGGAGTGAGGATGGAGAGTGTTCGGAGTGAGGATGGAGAGTGTTCGGAGTGAGGATGGAGAGTGTTCGGAGTGAGGATGGAGAGTGTTCGGAGTGAGGATGGAGAGTGTTCGGAGTGAGGATGGAGAGTGTTCGGAGTGAGGATGGAGAGTGTTCGGAGTGAGGATGGAGAGTGTTCGGAGTGAGGATGGAGAGTGTTCGGAGTGAGGATGGAGAGTGTTCGGAGTGAGGATGGAGAGTGTTCGGAGTGAGGATGGAGAGTGTTCGGAGTGAGGATGGAGAGTGTTCGGAGTGAGGATGGAGAGTGTTCGGAGTGAGGATGGAGAGTGTTCGGAGTGAGGATGGAGAGTGTTCGGAGTGAGGATGGAGAGTGTTCGGAGTGAGGATGGAGAGTGTTCGGAGTGAGGATGGAGAGTGTTCGGAGTGAGGATGGAGAGTGTTCGGAGTGAGGATGGAGAGTGTTCGGAGTGAGGATGGAGAGTGTTCGGAGTGAGGATGGAGAGTGTTCGGAGTGAGGATGGAGAGTGTTCGGAGTGAGGATGGAGAGTGTTCGGAGTGAGGATGGAGAGTGTTCGGAGTGAGGATGGAGAGTGTTCGGAGTGAGGATGGAGAGTGTTCGGAGTGAGGATGGAGAGTGTTCGGAGTGAGGATGGAGAGTGTTCGGAGTGAGGATGGAGAGTGTTCGGAGTGAGGATGGAGAGTGTTCGGAGTGAGGATGGAGAGTGTTCGGAGTGAGGATGGAGAGTGTTCGGAGTGAGGATGGAGAGTGTTCGGAGTGAGGATGGAGAGTGTTCGGAGTGAGGATGGAGAGTGTTCGGAGTGAGGATGGAGAGTGTTCGGAGTGAGGATGGAGAGTGTTCGGAGTGAGGATGGAGAGTGTTCGGAGTGAGGATGGAGAGTGTTCGGAGTGAGGATGGAGAGTGTTCGGAGTGAGGATGGAGAGTGTTCGGAGTGAGGATGGAGAGTGTTCGGAGTGAGGATGGAGAGTGTTCGGAGTGAGGATGGAGAGTGTTCGGAGTGAGGATGGAGAGTGTTCGGAGTGAGGATGGAGAGTGTTCGGAGTGAGGATGGAGAGTGTTCGGAGTGAGGATGGAGAGTGTTCGGAGTGAGGATGGAGAGTGTTCGGAGTGAGGATGGAGAGTGTTCGGAGTGAGGATGGAGAGTGTTCGGAGTGAGGATGGAGAGTGTTCGGAGTGAGGATGGAGAGTGTTCGGAGTGAGGATGGAGAGTGTTCGGAGTGAGGATGGAGAGTGTTCGGAGTGAGGATGGAGAGTGTTCGGAGTGAGGATGGAGAGTGTTCGGAGTGAGGATGGAGAGTGTTCGGAGTGAGGATGGAGAGTGTTCGGAGTGAGGATGGAGAGTGTTCGGAGTGAGGATGGAGAGTGTTCGGAGTGAGGATGGAGAGTGTTCGGAGTGAGGATGGAGAGTGTTCGGAGTGAGGATGGAGAGTGTTCGGAGTGAGGATGGAGAGTGTTCGGAGTGAGGATGGAGAGTGTTCGGAGTGAGGATGGAGAGTGTTCGGAGTGAGGATGGAGAGTGTTCGGAGTGAGGATGGAGAGTGTTCGGAGTGAGGATGGAGAGTGTTCGGAGTGAGGATGGAGAGTGTTCGGAGTGAGGATGGAGAGTGTTCGGAGTGAGGATGGAGAGTGTTCGGAGTGAGGATGGAGAGTGTTCGGAGTGAGGATGGAGAGTGTTCGGAGTGAGGATGGAGAGTGTTCGGAGTGAGGATGGAGAGTGTTCGGAGTGAGGATGGAGAGTGTTCGGAGTGAGGATGGAGAGTGTTCGGAGTGAGGATGGAGAGTGTTCGGAGTGAGGATGGAGAGTGTTCGGAGTGAGGATGGAGAGTGTTCGGAGTGAGGATGGAGAGTGTTCGGAGTGAGGATGGAGAGTGTTCGGAGTGAGGATGGAGAGTGTTCGGAGTGAGGATGGAGAGTGTTCGGAGTGAGGATGGAGAGTGTTCGGAGTGAGGATGGAGAGTGTTCGGAGTGAGGATGGAGAGTGTTCGGAGTGAGGATGGAGAGTGTTCGGAGTGAGGATGGAGAGTGTTCGGAGTGAGGATGGAGAGTGTTCGGAGTGAGGATGGAGAGTGTTCGGAGTGAGGATGGAGAGTGTTCGGAGTGAGGATGGAGAGTGTTCGGAGTGAGGATGGAGAGTGTTCGGAGTGAGGATGGAGAGTGTTCGGAGTGAGGATGGAGAGTGTTCGGAGTGAGGATGGAGAGTGTTCGGAGTGAGGATGGAGAGTGTTCGGAGTGAGGATGGAGAGTGTTCGGAGTGAGGATGGAGAGTGTTCGGAGTGAGGATGGAGAGTGTTCGGAGTGAGGATGGAGAGTGTTCGGAGTGAGGATGGAGAGTGTTCGGAGTGAGGATGGAGAGTGTTCGGAGTGAGGATGGAGAGTGTTCGGAGTGAGGATGGAGAGTGTTCGGAGTGAGGATGGAGAGTGTTCGGAGTGAGGATGGAGAGTGTTCGGAGTGAGGATGGAGAGTGTTCGGAGTGAGGATGGAGAGTGTTCGGAGTGAGGATGGAGAGTGTTCGGAGTGAGGATGGAGAGTGTTCGGAGTGAGGATGGAGAGTGTTCGGAGTGAGGATGGAGAGTGTTCGGAGTGAGGATGGAGAGTGTTCGGAGTGAGGATGGAGAGTGTTCGGAGTGAGGATGGAGAGTGTTCGGAGTGAGGATGGAGAGTGTTCGGAGTGAGGATGGAGAGTGTTCGGAGTGAGGATGGAGAGTGTTCGGAGTGAGGATGGAGAGTGTTCGGAGTGAGGATGGAGAGTGTTCGGAGTGAGGATGGAGAGTGTTCGGAGTGAGGATGGAGAGTGTTCGGAGTGAGGATGGAGAGTGTTCGGAGTGAGGATGGAGAGTGTTCGGAGTGAGGATGGAGAGTGTTCGGAGTGAGGATGGAGAGTGTTCGGAGTGAGGATGGAGAGTGTTCGGAGTGAGGATGGAGAGTGTTCGGAGTGAGGATGGAGAGTGTTCGGAGTGAGGATGGAGAGTGTTCGGAGTGAGGATGGAGAGTGTTCGGAGTGAGGATGGAGAGTGTTCGGAGTGAGGATGGAGAGTGTTCGGAGTGAGGATGGAGAGTGTTCGGAGTGAGGATGGAGAGTGTTCGGAGTGAGGATGGAGAGTGTTCGGAGTGAGGATGGAGAGTGTTCGGAGTGAGGATGGAGAGTGTTCGGAGTGAGGATGGAGAGTGTTCGGAGTGAGGATGGAGAGTGTTCGGAGTGAGGATGGAGAGTGTTCGGAGTGAGGATGGAGAGTGTTCGGAGTGAGGATGGAGAGTGTTCGGAGTGAGGATGGAGAGTGTTCGGAGTGAGGATGGAGAGTGTTCGGAGTGAGGATGGAGAGTGTTCGGAGTGAGGATGGAGAGTGTTCGGAGTGAGGATGGAGAGTGTTCGGAGTGAGGATGGAGAGTGTTCGGAGTGAGGATGGAGAGTGTTCGGAGTGAGGATGGAGAGTGTTCGGAGTGAGGATGGAGAGTGTTCGGAGTGAGGATGGAGAGTGTTCGGAGTGAGGATGGAGAGTGTTCGGAGTGAGGATGGAGAGTGTTCGGAGTGAGGATGGAGAGTGTTCGGAGTGAGGATGGAGAGTGTTCGGAGTGAGGATGGAGAGTGTTCGGAGTGAGGATGGAGAGTGTTCGGAGTGAGGATGGAGAGTGTTCGGAGTGAGGATGGAGAGTGTTCGGAGTGAGGATGGAGAGTGTTCGGAGTGAGGATGGAGAGTGTTCGGAGTGAGGATGGAGAGTGTTCGGAGTGAGGATGGAGAGTGTTCGGAGTGAGGATGGAGAGTGTTCGGAGTGAGGATGGAGAGTGTTCGGAGTGAGGATGGAGAGTGTTCGGAGTGAGGATGGAGAGTGTTCGGAGTGAGGATGGAGAGTGTTCGGAGTGAGGATGGAGAGTGTTCGGAGTGAGGATGGAGAGTGTTCGGAGTGAGGATGGAGAGTGTTCGGAGTGAGGATGGAGAGTGTTCGGAGTGAGGATGGAGAGTGTTCGGAGTGAGGATGGAGAGTGTTCGGAGTGAGGATGGAGAGTGTTCGGAGTGAGGATGGAGAGTGTTCGGAGTGAGGATGGAGAGTGTTCGGAGTGAGGATGGAGAGTGTTCGGAGTGAGGATGGAGAGTGTTCGGAGTGAGGATGGAGAGTGTTCGGAGTGAGGATGGAGAGTGTTCGGAGTGAGGATGGAGAGTGTTCGGAGTGAGGATGGAGAGTGTTCGGAGTGAGGATGGAGAGTGTTCGGAGTGAGGATGGAGAGTGTTCGGAGTGAGGATGGAGAGTGTTCGGAGTGAGGATGGAGAGTGTTCGGAGTGAGGATGGAGAGTGTTCGGAGTGAGGATGGAGAGTGTTCGGAGTGAGGATGGAGAGTGTTCGGAGTGAGGATGGAGAGTGTTCGGAGTGAGGATGGAGAGTGTTCGGAGTGAGGATGGAGAGTGTTCGGAGTGAGGATGGAGAGTGTTCGGAGTGAGGATGGAGAGTGTTCGGAGTGAGGATGGAGAGTGTTCGGAGTGAGGATGGAGAGTGTTCGGAGTGAGGATGGAGAGTGTTCGGAGTGAGGATGGAGAGTGTTCGGAGTGAGGATGGAGAGTGTTCGGAGTGAGGATGGAGAGTGTTCGGAGTGAGGATGGAGAGTGTTCGGAGTGAGGATGGAGAGTGTTCGGAGTGAGGATGGAGAGTGTTCGGAGTGAGGATGGAGAGTGTTCGGAGTGAGGATGGAGAGTGTTCGGAGTGAGGATGGAGAGTGTTCGGAGTGAGGATGGAGAGTGTTCGGAGTGAGGATGGAGAGTGTTCGGAGTGAGGATGGAGAGTGTTCGGAGTGAGGATGGAGAGTGTTCGGAGTGAGGATGGAGAGTGTTCGGAGTGAGGATGGAGAGTGTTCGGAGTGAGGATGGAGAGTGTTCGGAGTGAGGATGGAGAGTGTTCGGAGTGAGGATGGAGAGTGTTCGGAGTGAGGATGGAGAGTGTTCGGAGTGAGGATGGAGAGTGTTCGGAGTGAGGATGGAGAGTGTTCGGAGTGAGGATGGAGAGTGTTCGGAGTGAGGATGGAGAGTGTTCGGAGTGAGGATGGAGAGTGTTCGGAGTGAGGATGGAGAGTGTTCGGAGTGAGGATGGAGAGTGTTCGGAGTGAGGATGGAGAGTGTTCGGAGTGAGGATGGAGAGTGTTCGGAGTGAGGATGGAGAGTGTTCGGAGTGAGGATGGAGAGTGTTCGGAGTGAGGATGGAGAGTGTTCGGAGTGAGGATGGAGAGTGTTCGGAGTGAGGATGGAGAGTGTTCGGAGTGAGGATGGAGAGTGTTCGGAGTGAGGATGGAGAGTGTTCGGAGTGAGGATGGAGAGTGTTCGGAGTGAGGATGGAGAGTGTTCGGAGTGAGGATGGAGAGTGTTCGGAGTGAGGATGGAGAGTGTTCGGAGTGAGGATGGAGAGTGTTCGGAGTGAGGATGGAGAGTGTTCGGAGTGAGGATGGAGAGTGTTCGGAGTGAGGATGGAGAGTGTTCGGAGTGAGGATGGAGAGTGTTCGGAGTGAGGATGGAGAGTGTTCGGAGTGAGGATGGAGAGTGTTCGGAGTGAGGATGGAGAGTGTTCGGAGTGAGGATGGAGAGTGTTCGGAGTGAGGATGGAGAGTGTTCGGAGTGAGGATGGAGAGTGTTCGGAGTGAGGATGGAGAGTGTTCGGAGTGAGGATGGAGAGTGTTCGGAGTGAGGATGGAGAGTGTTCGGAGTGAGGATGGAGAGTGTTCGGAGTGAGGATGGAGAGTGTTCGGAGTGAGGATGGAGAGTGTTCGGAGTGAGGATGGAGAGTGTTCGGAGTGAGGATGGAGAGTGTTCGGAGTGAGGATGGAGAGTGTTCGGAGTGAGGATGGAGAGTGTTCGGAGTGAGGATGGAGAGTGTTCGGAGTGAGGATGGAGAGTGTTCGGAGTGAGGATGGAGAGTGTTCGGAGTGAGGATGGAGAGTGTTCGGAGTGAGGATGGAGAGTGTTCGGAGTGAGGATGGAGAGTGTTCGGAGTGAGGATGGAGAGTGTTCGGAGTGAGGATGGAGAGTGTTCGGAGTGAGGATGGAGAGTGTTCGGAGTGAGGATGGAGAGTGTTCGGAGTGAGGATGGAGAGTGTTCGGAGTGAGGATGGAGAGTGTTCGGAGTGAGGATGGAGAGTGTTCGGAGTGAGGATGGAGAGTGTTCGGAGTGAGGATGGAGAGTGTTCGGAGTGAGGATGGAGAGTGTTCGGAGTGAGGATGGAGAGTGTTCGGAGTGAGGATGGAGAGTGTTCGGAGTGAGGATGGAGAGTGTTCGGAGTGAGGATGGAGAGTGTTCGGAGTGAGGATGGAGAGTGTTCGGAGTGAGGATGGAGAGTGTTCGGAGTGAGGATGGAGAGTGTTCGGAGTGAGGATGGAGAGTGTTCGGAGTGAGGATGGAGAGTGTTCGGAGTGAGGATGGAGAGTGTTCGGAGTGAGGATGGAGAGTGTTCGGAGTGAGGATGGAGAGTGTTCGGAGTGAGGATGGAGAGTGTTCGGAGTGAGGATGGAGAGTGTTCGGAGTGAGGATGGAGAGTGTTCGGAGTGAGGATGGAGAGTGTTCGGAGTGAGGATGGAGAGTGTTCGGAGTGAGGATGGAGAGTGTTCGGAGTGAGGATGGAGAGTGTTCGGAGTGAGGATGGAGAGTGTTCGGAGTGAGGATGGAGAGTGTTCGGAGTGAGGATGGAGAGTGTTCGGAGTGAGGATGGAGAGTGTTCGGAGTGAGGATGGAGAGTGTTCGGAGTGAGGATGGAGAGTGTTCGGAGTGAGGATGGAGAGTGTTCGGAGTGAGGATGGAGAGTGTTCGGAGTGAGGATGGAGAGTGTTCGGAGTGAGGATGGAGAGTGTTCGGAGTGAGGATGGAGAGTGTTCGGAGTGAGGATGGAGAGTGTTCGGAGTGAGGATGGAGAGTGTTCGGAGTGAGGATGGAGAGTGTTCGGAGTGAGGATGGAGAGTGTTCGGAGTGAGGATGGAGAGTGTTCGGAGTGAGGATGGAGAGTGTTCGGAGTGAGGATGGAGAGTGTTCGGAGTGAGGATGGAGAGTGTTCGGAGTGAGGATGGAGAGTGTTCGGAGTGAGGATGGAGAGTGTTCGGAGTGAGGATGGAGAGTGTTCGGAGTGAGGATGGAGAGTGTTCGGAGTGAGGATGGAGAGTGTTCGGAGTGAGGATGGAGAGTGTTCGGAGTGAGGATGGAGAGTGTTCGGAGTGAGGATGGAGAGTGTTCGGAGTGAGGATGGAGAGTGTTCGGAGTGAGGATGGAGAGTGTTCGGAGTGAGGATGGAGAGTGTTCGGAGTGAGGATGGAGAGTGTTCGGAGTGAGGATGGAGAGTGTTCGGAGTGAGGATGGAGAGTGTTCGGAGTGAGGATGGAGAGTGTTCGGAGTGAGGATGGAGAGTGTTCGGAGTGAGGATGGAGAGTGTTCGGAGTGAGGATGGAGAGTGTTCGGAGTGAGGATGGAGAGTGTTCGGAGTGAGGATGGAGAGTGTTCGGAGTGAGGATGGAGAGTGTTCGGAGTGAGGATGGAGAGTGTTCGGAGTGAGGATGGAGAGTGTTCGGAGTGAGGATGGAGAGTGTTCGGAGTGAGGATGGAGAGTGTTCGGAGTGAGGATGGAGAGTGTTCGGAGTGAGGATGGAGAGTGTTCGGAGTGAGGATGGAGAGTGTTCGGAGTGAGGATGGAGAGTGTTCGGAGTGAGGATGGAGAGTGTTCGGAGTGAGGATGGAGAGTGTTCGGAGTGAGGATGGAGAGTGTTCGGAGTGAGGATGGAGAGTGTTCGGAGTGAGGATGGAGAGTGTTCGGAGTGAGGATGGAGAGTGTTCGGAGTGAGGATGGAGAGTGTTCGGAGTGAGGATGGAGAGTGTTCGGAGTGAGGATGGAGAGTGTTCGGAGTGAGGATGGAGAGTGTTCGGAGTGAGGATGGAGAGTGTTCGGAGTGAGGATGGAGAGTGTTCGGAGTGAGGATGGAGAGTGTTCGGAGTGAGGATGGAGAGTGTTCGGAGTGAGGATGGAGAGTGTTCGGAGTGAGGATGGAGAGTGTTCGGAGTGAGGATGGAGAGTGTTCGGAGTGAGGATGGAGAGTGTTCGGAGTGAGGATGGAGAGTGTTCGGAGTGAGGATGGAGAGTGTTCGGAGTGAGGATGGAGAGTGTTCGGAGTGAGGATGGAGAGTGTTCGGAGTGAGGATGGAGAGTGTTCGGAGTGAGGATGGAGAGTGTTCGGAGTGAGGATGGAGAGTGTTCGGAGTGAGGATGGAGAGTGTTCGGAGTGAGGATGGAGAGTGTTCGGAGTGAGGATGGAGAGTGTTCGGAGTGAGGATGGAGAGTGTTCGGAGTGAGGATGGAGAGTGTTCGGAGTGAGGATGGAGAGTGTTCGGAGTGAGGATGGAGAGTGTTCGGAGTGAGGATGGAGAGTGTTCGGAGTGAGGATGGAGAGTGTTCGGAGTGAGGATGGAGAGTGTTCGGAGTGAGGATGGAGAGTGTTCGGAGTGAGGATGGAGAGTGTTCGGAGTGAGGATGGAGAGTGTTCGGAGTGAGGATGGAGAGTGTTCGGAGTGAGGATGGAGAGTGTTCGGAGTGAGGATGGAGAGTGTTCGGAGTGAGGATGGAGAGTGTTCGGAGTGAGGATGGAGAGTGTTCGGAGTGAGGATGGAGAGTGTTCGGAGTGAGGATGGAGAGTGTTCGGAGTGAGGATGGAGAGTGTTCGGAGTGAGGATGGAGAGTGTTCGGAGTGAGGATGGAGAGTGTTCGGAGTGAGGATGGAGAGTGTTCGGAGTGAGGATGGAGAGTGTTCGGAGTGAGGATGGAGAGTGTTCGGAGTGAGGATGGAGAGTGTTCGGAGTGAGGATGGAGAGTGTTCGGAGTGAGGATGGAGAGTGTTCGGAGTGAGGATGGAGAGTGTTCGGAGTGAGGATGGAGAGTGTTCGGAGTGAGGATGGAGAGTGTTCGGAGTGAGGATGGAGAGTGTTCGGAGTGAGGATGGAGAGTGTTCGGAGTGAGGATGGAGAGTGTTCGGAGTGAGGATGGAGAGTGTTCGGAGTGAGGATGGAGAGTGTTCGGAGTGAGGATGGAGAGTGTTCGGAGTGAGGATGGAGAGTGTTCGGAGTGAGGATGGAGAGTGTTCGGAGTGAGGATGGAGAGTGTTCGGAGTGAGGATGGAGAGTGTTCGGAGTGAGGATGGAGAGTGTTCGGAGTGAGGATGGAGAGTGTTCGGAGTGAGGATGGAGAGTGTTCGGAGTGAGGATGGAGAGTGTTCGGAGTGAGGATGGAGAGTGTTCGGAGTGAGGATGGAGAGTGTTCGGAGTGAGGATGGAGAGTGTTCGGAGTGAGGATGGAGAGTGTTCGGAGTGAGGATGGAGAGTGTTCGGAGTGAGGATGGAGAGTGTTCGGAGTGAGGATGGAGAGTGTTCGGAGTGAGGATGGAGAGTGTTCGGAGTGAGGATGGAGAGTGTTCGGAGTGAGGATGGAGAGTGTTCGGAGTGAGGATGGAGAGTGTTCGGAGTGAGGATGGAGAGTGTTCGGAGTGAGGATGGAGAGTGTTCGGAGTGAGGATGGAGAGTGTTCGGAGTGAGGATGGAGAGTGTTCGGAGTGAGGATGGAGAGTGTTCGGAGTGAGGATGGAGAGTGTTCGGAGTGAGGATGGAGAGTGTTCGGAGTGAGGATGGAGAGTGTTCGGAGTGAGGATGGAGAGTGTTCGGAGTGAGGATGGAGAGTGTTCGGAGTGAGGATGGAGAGTGTTCGGAGTGAGGATGGAGAGTGTTCGGAGTGAGGATGGAGAGTGTTCGGAGTGAGGATGGAGAGTGTTCGGAGTGAGGATGGAGAGTGTTCGGAGTGAGGATGGAGAGTGTTCGGAGTGAGGATGGAGAGTGTTCGGAGTGAGGATGGAGAGTGTTCGGAGTGAGGATGGAGAGTGTTCGGAGTGAGGATGGAGAGTGTTCGGAGTGAGGATGGAGAGTGTTCGGAGTGAGGATGGAGAGTGTTCGGAGTGAGGATGGAGAGTGTTCGGAGTGAGGATGGAGAGTGTTCGGAGTGAGGATGGAGAGTGTTCGGAGTGAGGATGGAGAGTGTTCGGAGTGAGGATGGAGAGTGTTCGGAGTGAGGATGGAGAGTGTTCGGAGTGAGGATGGAGAGTGTTCGGAGTGAGGATGGAGAGTGTTCGGAGTGAGGATGGAGAGTGTTCGGAGTGAGGATGGAGAGTGTTCGGAGTGAGGATGGAGAGTGTTCGGAGTGAGGATGGAGAGTGTTCGGAGTGAGGATGGAGAGTGTTCGGAGTGAGGATGGAGAGTGTTCGGAGTGAGGATGGAGAGTGTTCGGAGTGAGGATGGAGAGTGTTCGGAGTGAGGATGGAGAGTGTTCGGAGTGAGGATGGAGAGTGTTCGGAGTGAGGATGGAGAGTGTTCGGAGTGAGGATGGAGAGTGTTCGGAGTGAGGATGGAGAGTGTTCGGAGTGAGGATGGAGAGTGTTCGGAGTGAGGATGGAGAGTGTTCGGAGTGAGGATGGAGAGTGTTCGGAGTGAGGATGGAGAGTGTTCGGAGTGAGGATGGAGAGTGTTCGGAGTGAGGATGGAGAGTGTTCGGAGTGAGGATGGAGAGTGTTCGGAGTGAGGATGGAGAGTGTTCGGAGTGAGGATGGAGAGTGTTCGGAGTGAGGATGGAGAGTGTTCGGAGTGAGGATGGAGAGTGTTCGGAGTGAGGATGGAGAGTGTTCGGAGTGAGGATGGAGAGTGTTCGGAGTGAGGATGGAGAGTGTTCGGAGTGAGGATGGAGAGTGTTCGGAGTGAGGATGGAGAGTGTTCGGAGTGAGGATGGAGAGTGTTCGGAGTGAGGATGGAGAGTGTTCGGAGTGAGGATGGAGAGTGTTCGGAGTGAGGATGGAGAGTGTTCGGAGTGAGGATGGAGAGTGTTCGGAGTGAGGATGGAGAGTGTTCGGAGTGAGGATGGAGAGTGTTCGGAGTGAGGATGGAGAGTGTTCGGAGTGAGGATGGAGAGTGTTCGGAGTGAGGATGGAGAGTGTTCGGAGTGAGGATGGAGAGTGTTCGGAGTGAGGATGGAGAGTGTTCGGAGTGAGGATGGAGAGTGTTCGGAGTGAGGATGGAGAGTGTTCGGAGTGAGGATGGAGAGTGTTCGGAGTGAGGATGGAGAGTGTTCGGAGTGAGGATGGAGAGTGTTCGGAGTGAGGATGGAGAGTGTTCGGAGTGAGGATGGAGAGTGTTCGGAGTGAGGATGGAGAGTGTTCGGAGTGAGGATGGAGAGTGTTCGGAGTGAGGATGGAGAGTGTTCGGAGTGAGGATGGAGAGTGTTCGGAGTGAGGATGGAGAGTGTTCGGAGTGAGGATGGAGAGTGTTCGGAGTGAGGATGGAGAGTGTTCGGAGTGAGGATGGAGAGTGTTCGGAGTGAGGATGGAGAGTGTTCGGAGTGAGGATGGAGAGTGTTCGGAGTGAGGATGGAGAGTGTTCGGAGTGAGGATGGAGAGTGTTCGGAGTGAGGATGGAGAGTGTTCGGAGTGAGGATGGAGAGTGTTCGGAGTGAGGATGGAGAGTGTTCGGAGTGAGGATGGAGAGTGTTCGGAGTGAGGATGGAGAGTGTTCGGAGTGAGGATGGAGAGTGTTCGGAGTGAGGATGGAGAGTGTTCGGAGTGAGGATGGAGAGTGTTCGGAGTGAGGATGGAGAGTGTTCGGAGTGAGGATGGAGAGTGTTCGGAGTGAGGATGGAGAGTGTTCGGAGTGAGGATGGAGAGTGTTCGGAGTGAGGATGGAGAGTGTTCGGAGTGAGGATGGAGAGTGTTCGGAGTGAGGATGGAGAGTGTTCGGAGTGAGGATGGAGAGTGTTCGGAGTGAGGATGGAGAGTGTTCGGAGTGAGGATGGAGAGTGTTCGGAGTGAGGATGGAGAGTGTTCGGAGTGAGGATGGAGAGTGTTCGGAGTGAGGATGGAGAGTGTTCGGAGTGAGGATGGAGAGTGTTCGGAGTGAGGATGGAGAGTGTTCGGAGTGAGGATGGAGAGTGTTCGGAGTGAGGATGGAGAGTGTTCGGAGTGAGGATGGAGAGTGTTCGGAGTGAGGATGGAGAGTGTTCGGAGTGAGGATGGAGAGTGTTCGGAGTGAGGATGGAGAGTGTTCGGAGTGAGGATGGAGAGTGTTCGGAGTGAGGATGGAGAGTGTTCGGAGTGAGGATGGAGAGTGTTCGGAGTGAGGATGGAGAGTGTTCGGAGTGAGGATGGAGAGTGTTCGGAGTGAGGATGGAGAGTGTTCGGAGTGAGGATGGAGAGTGTTCGGAGTGAGGATGGAGAGTGTTCGGAGTGAGGATGGAGAGTGTTCGGAGTGAGGATGGAGAGTGTTCGGAGTGAGGATGGAGAGTGTTCGGAGTGAGGATGGAGAGTGTTCGGAGTGAGGATGGAGAGTGTTCGGAGTGAGGATGGAGAGTGTTCGGAGTGAGGATGGAGAGTGTTCGGAGTGAGGATGGAGAGTGTTCGGAGTGAGGATGGAGAGTGTTCGGAGTGAGGATGGAGAGTGTTCGGAGTGAGGATGGAGAGTGTTCGGAGTGAGGATGGAGAGTGTTCGGAGTGAGGATGGAGAGTGTTCGGAGTGAGGATGGAGAGTGTTCGGAGTGAGGATGGAGAGTGTTCGGAGTGAGGATGGAGAGTGTTCGGAGTGAGGATGGAGAGTGTTCGGAGTGAGGATGGAGAGTGTTCGGAGTGAGGATGGAGAGTTTTCGGAGTGAGGATGGAGAGTGTTCGGAGTGAGGATGGAGAGTGTTCGGAGTGAGGATGGAGAGTGTTCGGAGTGAGGATGGAGAGTGTTCGGAGTGAGGATGGAGAGTGTTCGGAGTGAGGATGGAGAGTGTTCGGAGTGAGGATGGAGAGTGTTCGGAGTGAGGATGGAGAGTGTTCGGAGTGAGGATGGAGAGTGTTCGGAGTGAGGATGGACAGTGTTCGGAGTGAGGATGGAGAGTGTTCGGAGTGAGGATGGAGAGTGTTCGGAGTGAGGATGGAGAGTGTTCGGAGTGAGGATGGAGAGTGTTCGGAGTGAGGATGGAGAGTGTTCGGAGTGAGGATGGAGAGTGTTCGGAGTGAGGATGGAGAGTGTTCGGAGTGAGGATGGAGAGTGTTCGGAGTGAGGATGGAGAGTGTTCGGAGTGAGGATGGAGAGTGTTCGGAGTGAGGATGGAGAGTGTTCGGAGTGAGGATGGAGAGTGTTCGGAGTGAGGATGGAGAGTGTTCGGAGTGAGGATGGAGAGTGTTCGGAGTGAGGATGGAGAGTGTTCGGAGTGAGGATGGAGAGTGTTCGGAGTGAGGATGGAGAGTGTTCGGAGTGAGGATGGAGAGTGTTCGGAGTGAGGATGGAGAGTGTTCGGAGTGAGGATGGAGAGTGTTCGGAGTGAGGATGGAGAGTGTTCGGAGTGAGGATGGAGAGTGTTCGGAGTGAGGATGGAGAGTGTTCGGAGTGAGGATGGAGAGTGTTCGGAGTGAGGATGGAGAGTGTTCGGAGTGAGGATGGAGAGTGTTCGGAGTGAGGATGGAGAGTGTTCGGAGTGAGGATGGAGAGTGTTCGGAGTGAGGATGGAGAGTGTTCGGAGTGAGGATGGAGAGTGTTCGGAGTGAGGATGGAGAGTGTTCGGAGTGAGGATGGAGAGTGTTCGGAGTGAGGATGGAGAGTGTTCGGAGTGAGGATGGAGAGTGTTCGGAGTGAGGATGGAGAGTGTTCGGAGTGAGGATGGAGAGTGTTCGGAGTGAGGATGGAGAGTGTTCGGAGTGAGGATGGAGAGTGTTCGGAGTGAGGATGGAGAGTGTTCGGAGTGAGGATGGAGAGTGTTCGGAGTGAGGATGGAGAGTGTTCGGAGTGAGGATGGAGAGTGTTCGGAGTGAGGATGGAGAGTGTTCGGAGTGAGGATGGAGAGTGTTCGGAGTGAGGATGGAGAGTGTTCGGAGTGAGGATGGAGAGTGTTCGGAGTGAGGATGGAGAGTGTTCGGAGTGAGGATGGAGAGTGTTCGGAGTGAGGATGGAGAGTGTTCGGAGTGAGGATGGAGAGTGTTCGGAGTGAGGATGGAGAGTGTTCGGAGTGAGGATGGAGAGTGTTCGGAGTGAGGATGGAGAGTGTTCGGAGTGAGGATGGAGAGTGTTCGGAGTGAGGATGGAGAGTGTTCGGAGTGAGGATGGAGAGTGTTCGGAGTGAGGATGGAGAGTGTTCGGAGTGAGGATGGAGAGTGTTCGGAGTGAGGATGGAGAGTGTTCGGAGTGAGGATGGAGAGTGTTCGGAGTGAGGATGGAGAGTGTTCGGAGTGAGGATGGAGAGTGTTCGGAGTGAGGATGGAGAGTGTTCGGAGTGAGGATGGAGAGTGTTCGGAGTGAGGATGGAGAGTGTTCGGAGTGAGGATGGAGAGTGTTCGGAGTGAGGATGGAGAGTGTTCGGAGTGAGGATGGAGAGTGTTCGGAGTGAGGATGGAGAGTGTTCGGAGTGAGGATGGAGAGTGTTCGGAGTGAGGATGGAGAGTGTTCGGAGTGAGGATGGAGAGTGTTCGGAGTGAGGATGGAGAGTGTTCGGAGTGAGGATGGAGAGTGTTCGGAGTGAGGATGGAGAGTGTTCGGAGTGAGGATGGAGAGTGTTCGGAGTGAGGATGGAGAGTGTTCGGAGTGAGGATGGAGAGTGTTCGGAGTGAGGATGGAGAGTGTTCGGAGTGAGGATGGAGAGTGTTCGGAGTGAGGATGGAGAGTGTTCGGAGTGAGGATGGAGAGTGTTCGGAGTGAGGATGGAGAGTGTTCGGAGTGAGGATGGAGAGTGTTCGGAGTGAGGATGGAGAGTGTTCGGAGTGAGGATGGAGAGTGTTCGGAGTGAGGATGGAGAGTGTTCGGAGTGAGGATGGAGAGTGTTCGGAGTGAGGATGGAGAGTGTTCGGAGTGAGGATGGAGAGTGTTCGGAGTGAGGATGGAGAGTGTTCGGAGTGAGGATGGAGAGTGTTCGGAGTGAGGATGGAGAGTGTTCGGAGTGAGGATGGAGAGTGTTCGGAGTGAGGATGGAGAGTGTTCGGAGTGAGGATGGAGAGTGTTCGGAGTGAGGATGGAGAGTGTTCGGAGTGAGGATGGAGAGTGTTCGGAGTGAGGATGGAGAGTGTTCGGAGTGAGGATGGAGAGTGTTCGGAGTGAGGATGGAGAGTGTTCGGAGTGAGGATGGAGAGTGTTCGGAGTGAGGATGGAGAGTGTTCGGAGTGAGGATGGAGAGTGTTCGGAGTGAGGATGGAGAGTGTTCGGAGTGAGGATGGAGAGTGTTCGGAGTGAGGATGGAGAGTGTTCGGAGTGAGGATGGAGAGTGTTCGGAGTGAGGATGGAGAGTGTTCGGAGTGAGGATGGAGAGTGTTCGGAGTGAGGATGGAGAGTGTTCGGAGTGAGGATGGAGAGTGTTCGGAGTGAGGATGGAGAGTGTTCGGAGTGAGGATGGAGAGTGTTCGGAGTGAGGATGGAGAGTGTTCGGAGTGAGGATGGAGAGTGTTCGGAGTGAGGATGGAGAGTGTTCGGAGTGAGGATGGAGAGTGTTCGGAGTGAGGATGGAGAGTGTTCGGAGTGAGGATGGAGAGTGTTCGGAGTGAGGATGGAGAGTGTTCGGAGTGAGGATGGAGAGTGTTCGGAGTGAGGATGGAGAGTGTTCGGAGTGAGGATGGAGAGTGTTCGGAGTGAGGATGGAGAGTGTTCGGAGTGAGGATGGAGAGTGTTCGGAGTGAGGATGGAGAGTGTTCGGAGTGAGGATGGAGAGTGTTCGGAGTGAGGATGGAGAGTGTTCGGAGTGAGGATGGAGAGTGTTCGGAGTGAGGATGGAGAGTGTTCGGAGTGAGGATGGAGAGTGTTCGGAGTGAGGATGGAGAGTGTTCGGAGTGAGGATGGAGAGTGTTCGGAGTGAGGATGGAGAGTGTTCGGAGTGAGGATGGAGAGTGTTCGGAGTGAGGATGGAGAGTGTTCGGAGTGAGGATGGAGAGTGTTCGGAGTGAGGATGGAGAGTGTTCGGAGTGAGGATGGAGAGTGTTCGGAGTGAGGATGGAGAGTGTTCGGAGTGAGGATGGAGAGTGTTCGGAGTGAGGATGGAGAGTGTTCGGAGTGAGGATGGAGAGTGTTCGGAGTGAGGATGGAGAGTGTTCGGAGTGAGGATGGAGAGTGTTCGGAGTGAGGATGGAGAGTGTTCGGAGTGAGGATGGAGAGTGTTCGGAGTGAGGATGGAGAGTGTTCGGAGTGAGGATGGAGAGTGTTCGGAGTGAGGATGGAGAGTGTTCGGAGTGAGGATGGAGAGTGTTCGGAGTGAGGATGGAGAGTGTTCGGAGTGAGGATGGAGAGAGTTCGGAGTGAGGATGGAGAGTGTTCGGAGTGAGGATGGAGAGTGTTCGGAGTGAGGATGGAGAGTGTTCGGAGTGAGGATGGAGAGTGTTCGGAGTGAGGATGGAGAGTGTTCGGAGTGAGGATGGAGAGTGTTCGGAGTGAGGATGGAGAGTGTTCGGAGTGAGGATGGAGAGGTTTCGGAGTGAGGATGGAGTGTGTTCGGAGTGAGGATGGAGAGTGTTCGGAGTGAGGATGGAGAGTGTTCGGAGTGAGGATGGAGAGTGTTCGGAGTGAGGATGGAGAGTGTTCGGAGTGAGGATGGAGAGTGTTCGGAGTGAGGGTGGAGAGTGTTCGGAGTGAGGATGGAGAGTGTTCGGAGTGAGGATGGAGAGTGTTCGGACGTGGAAGGAGAGTGTTCGGAGTGAGGATGGAGAGTGTTCGGAGTGAGGATGGAGAGTGTTCGGAGTGAGGATGGAGAGTGTTCGGAGTGAGGATGGAGAGTGTTCGGAGTGAGGATGGAGAGTGTTCGGATTGAGGATGGAGAGTGTTCGGAGTGAGGATGGAGAGTGTTCGGAGTGAGGAGGGAGAGTGTTCGGAGTGAGGATGGAGAGTGTTCGGAGTGAGGATGGAGAGTGTTCAGAGTGAGGATGGAGAGTGTTCGGAGTGAGGATGGAGAGTGTTCGGAGTGAGGATGGAGAGTGTTCGGAGTGAGGATGGAGAGTGTTCGGAGTGAGGATGGAGAGTGTTCGGAGTGAGGATGGAGAGTGTTCGGAGTGAGGATGGAGAGTGTTCGGAGTGAGGATGGAGAGTTTTTGGAGTGAGGATGGAGAGTGTTCGGAGTGAGGATGGAGAGTGTTCGGAGTGAGGATGGAGAGTGTTCGGAGTGAGGATGGAGAGTGTTCGGAGTGAGGATGGAGAGTGTTCGGAGTGAGGATGGAGAGTGTTCGGAGTGAGGATGGAGAGTGTTCGGAGTGAGGATGGAGAGTGTTCGGAGTGAGGATGGAGAGTGTTCGGAGTGAGGATGGAGAGTGTTCGGAGTGAGGATGGAGAGTGTTCGGAGTGAGGATGGAGAGTGTTCGGAGTGAGGATGGAGAGTGTTCGGAGTGAGGATGGAGAGTGTTCGGAGTGAGGATGGAGAGTGTTCGGAGTGAGGATGGAGAGTGTTCGGAGTGAGGATGGAGAGTGTTCGGAGTGAGGATGGAGAGTGTTCGGAGTGAGGATGGAGAGTGTTCGGAGTGAGGATGGAGAGTGTTCGGAGTGAGGATGGAGAGTGTTCGGAGTGAGGATGGAGAGTGTTCGGAGTGAGGATGGAGAGTGTTCGGAGTGAGGATGGAGAGTGTTCGGAGTGAGGATGGAGAGTGTTCGGAGTGAGGATGGAGAGTGTTCGGAGTGAGGATGGAGAGTGTTCGGAGTGAGGATGGAGAGTGTTCGGAGTGAGGATGGAGAGTGTTCGGAGTGAGGATGGAGAGTGTTCGGAGTGAGGATGGAGAGTGTTCGGAGTGAGGATGGAGAGTGTTCGGAGTGAGGATGGAGAGTGTTCGGAGTGAGGATGGAGAGTGTTCGGAGTGAGGATGGAGAGTGTTCGGAGTGAGGATGGAGAGTGTTCGGAGTGAGGATGGAGAGTGTTCGGAGTGAGGATGGAGAGTGTTCGGAGTGAGGATGGAGAGTGTTCGGAGTGAGGATGGAGAGTGTTCGGAGTGAGGATGGAGAGTGTTCGGAGTGAGGATGGAGAGTGTTCGGAGTGAGGATGGAGAGTGTTCGGAGTGAGGATGGAGAGTGTTCGGAGTGAGGATGGAGAGTGTTCGGAGTGAGGATGGAGAGTGTTCGGAGTGAGGATGGAGAGTGTTCGGAGTGAGGATGGAGAGTGTTCGGAGTGAGGATGGAGAGTGTTCGGAGTGAGGATGGAGAGTGTTCGGAGTGAGGATGGAGAGTGTTCGGAGTGAGGATGGAGAGTGTTCGGAGTGAGGATGGAGAGTGTTCGGAGTGAGGATGGAGAGTGTTCGGAGTGAGGATGGAGAGTGTTCGGAGTGAGGATGGAGAGTGTTCGGAGTGAGGATGGAGAGTGTTCGGAGTGAGGATGGAGAGTGTTCGGAGTGAGGATGGAGAGTGTTCGGAGTGAGGATGGAGAGTGTTCGGAGTGAGGATGGAGAGTGTTCGGAGTGAGGATGGAGAGTGTTCGGAGTGAGGATGGAGAGTGTTCGGAGTGAGGATGGAGAGTGTTCGGAGTGAGGATGGAGAGTGTTCGGAGTGAGGATGGAGAGTGTTCGGAGTGAGGATGGAGAGTGTTCGGAGTGAGGATGGAGAGTGTTCGGAGTGAGGATGGAGAGTGTTCGGAGTGAGGATGGAGAGTGTTCGGAGTGAGGATGGAGAGTGTTCGGAGTGAGGATGGAGAGTGTTCGGAGTGAGGATGGAGAGTGTTCGGAGTGAGGATGGAGAGTGTTCGGAGTGAGGATGGAGAGTGTTCGGAGTGAGGATGGAGAGTGTTCGGAGTGAGGATGGAGAGTGTTCGGAGTGAGGATGGAGAGTGTTCGGAGTGAGGATGGAGAGTGTTCGGAGTGAGGATGGAGAGTGTTCGGAGTGAGGATGGAGAGTGTTCGGAGTGAGGATGGAGAGTGTTCGGAGTGAGGATGGAGAGTGTTCGGAGTGAGGATGGAGAGTGTTCGGAGTGAGGATGGAGAGTGTTCGGAGTGAGGATGGAGAGTGTTCGGAGTGAGGATGGAGAGTGTTCGGAGTGAGGATGGAGAGTGTTCGGAGTGAGGATGGAGAGTGTTCGGAGTGAGGATGGAGAGTGTTCGGAGTGAGGATGGAGAGTGTTCGGAGTGAGGATGGAGAGTGTTCGGAGTGAGGATGGAGAGTGTTCGGAGTGAGGATGGAGAGTGTTCGGAGTGAGGATGGAGAGTGTTCGGAGTGAGGATGGAGAGTGTTCGGAGTGAGGATGGAGAGTGTTCGGAGTGAGGATGGAGAGTGTTCGGAGTGAGGATGGAGAGTGTTCGGAGTGAGGATGGAGAGTGTTCGGAGTGAGGATGGAGAGTGTTCGGAGTGAGGATGGAGAGTGTTCGGAGTGAGGATGGAGAGTGTTCGGAGTGAGGATGGAGAGTGTTCGGAGTGAGGATGGAGAGTGTTCGGAGTGAGGATGGAGAGTGTTCGGAGTGAGGATGGAGAGTGTTCGGAGTGAGGATGGAGAGTGTTCGGAGTGAGGATGGAGAGTGTTCGGAGTGAGGATGGAGAGTGTTCGGAGTGAGGATGGAGAGTGTTCGGAGTGAGGATGGAGAGTGTTCGGAGTGAGGATGGAGAGTGTTCGGAGTGAGGATGGAGAGTGTTCGGAGTGAGGATGGAGAGTGTTCGGAGTGAGGATGGAGAGTGTTCGGAGTGAGGATGGAGAGTGTTCGGAGTGAGGATGGAGAGTGTTCGGAGTGAGGATGGAGAGTGTTCGGAGTGAGGATGGAGAGTGTTCGGAGTGAGGATGGAGAGTGTTCGGAGTGAGGATGGAGAGTGTTCGGAGTGAGGATGGAGAGTGTTCGGAGTGAGGATGGAGAGTGTTCGGAGTGAGGATGGAGAGTGTTCGGAGTGAGGATGGAGAGTGTTCGGAGTGAGGATGGAGAGTGTTCGGAGTGAGGATGGAGAGTGTTCGGAGTGAGGATGGAGAGTGTTCGGAGTGAGGATGGAGAGTGTTCGGAGTGAGGATGGAGAGTGTTCGGAGTGAGGATGGAGAGTGTTCGGAGTGAGGATGGAGAGTGTTCGGAGTGAGGATGGAGAGTGTTCGGAGTGAGGATGGAGAGTGTTCGGAGTGAGGATGGAGAGTGTTCGGAGTGAGGATGGAGAGTGTTCGGAGTGAGGATGGAGAGTGTTCGGAGTGAGGATGGAGAGTGTTCGGAGTGAGGATGGAGAGTGTTCGGAGTGAGGATGGAGAGTGTTCGGAGTGAGGATGGAGAGTGTTCGGAGTGAGGATGGAGAGTGTTCGGAGTGAGGATGGAGAGTGTTCGGAGTGAGGATGGAGAGTGTTCGGAGTGAGGATGGAGAGTGTTCGGAGTGAGGATGGAGAGTGTTCGGAGTGAGGATGGAGAGTGTTCGGAGTGAGGATGGAGAGTGTTCGGAGTGAGGATGGAGAGTGTTCGGAGTGAGGATGGAGAGTGTTCGGAGTGAGGATGGAGACTGTTCGGAGTGAGGCACTGGAGAGTGATTCGGACTGAGGATGGAGCGTGTTCGGAGTGAGGATGGGCTGTTTCGGATTGAGGATGGAGAGTTTCGGAGTGCGGATGGAAGTGTTCGGACGTAAGGATCGGAGAGTGTTCGGATTGAGGATGGAGCGTTTTTGGAGTGAGGATGGAAAGTGTTCGGAGTGAGGATGGAGAGTGTTGGAGTGAGGATGGAGAGTGTTCGGATTGAGGATGGAGAGTGTTCGGAGTGAGGATGGAGAGTGTTCGGACTGAGGATGTAGAGTGCTCGGAGTGAGGATAGAGAGTGTTCCGATTGAGGATGGAGAGTGTTCGGAGTGAGGATGGAGAGTGTTCGGAGTGAGGATGGAGCGTTTTTGGAGTGAGGTTGGAGAGTGTTCGGAGTGAGGATGGAGAGTGCTTCGGAGTGAGGATTGGAGAGTGTTCGGAGTGAGGATGGAGAGTGCTGGGAGTGAGGATGGAGAGTGTTCGAGTGAGGTTGGAGAGTGTTCGGAGTGAGGATGGAGAGTGTTCGGATTGAGGATGGAGTGTTTTCGGAGTGAGGATGGAGAGTGTTCGGAGTGAGGATGGAGAGTGTTCGGAGTGAGGATGGAGAGTGTTCGGAGTGAGGATGGAGATTGCTTGGAGTGAGGATGGAGAGTGTTCGGAGTGAGGATGGAGAGTGTTCGTACTGAGGATGGAGAGTGTTCGGAGTGAGGATGGAGAGTGTTCGGAGTGAGGATGGAGAGTGTTCGGGAGTGAGGATGGAGAGTGTTCGGAGTGAGGATGGAGAGTGTTCGGAGTGAGGATGGAGAGTGTTCGGAGTGAGGATGGAGAGTGTTCGGAGTGAGGATGGAGAGTGTTCGGAGTGAGGATGGAGAGTGTTCGGAGTGAGGATGGAGAGTGTTCGGAGTGAGGATGGAGAGTGTTCGGAGTGAGGATGGAGAATGTTCGGAGTGAGGATGGAGAGTGTTCGGAGTGAGGATGGAGAGTGTTCGGAGTGAGGATGGAGAGTGTTCGGAGTGAGGATGGAGAGTGTTCGGAGTGAGGATGGAGAGTGTTCGGAGTGAGGATGGAGAGTGTTCGGAGTGAGAATGGAGGTTGTTCGGAGTGAGGATGGAGAGTGTTCGGAGTGAGGTTGGAGAGTGTTCGGAGTGAGGATGGAGAGTGTTCGGAGTGAGGATGGAGAGTGTTCGGAGTGAGGATGGAGAGTGTTCGGAGTGAGGATGGAGAGTGTTCGGAGTGAGGATGGAGAGTGTTCGGACTGAGGATGGAGAGGTTTCGGAGTGAGGATGGAGAGTCTTCGGAGTGAGGATGGAGATGTGTTCGGAGTGAGGGATGGAGAGTGTTTGGAGTGAGGATGGAGAGTGTTCGGAGTGAGGATGGAGAGAGTTCGGAGAGAGGATGGAGCATTTTTTGAGTGAGTTTCGAGAGTGTTCGGACTGAGGATGTAGAGTGCTCGAAGTGAGGATGGAGAGTGTTCGGAGTGAGGATGGAGAGTGTTCGGAGTGAGGATGGAGAGTGTTCGGAGTGAGGATGGAGAGTGTTCGGATAGAGGATGGAGAGTGTTCGGAGTGACGATGGAAAGTGTTCGGAGTGAGGAAGGAGAGTGTTCGGAGTGAGGATGGAGACTTTTCGGAGTGAGGATGGAGAGTGTTCGGAGTGAGGATGGAGAGTGTTTGGTGTGAGGATGGAGAGTGATCAGAGTGAGGATGAAGAGTGTTCGGAGTGAGGATGGAGAGTGTTCGGAGTGAGGATGGAGAGTTTTCGGAGTGAGGATGGAGTGTTCGGATTGAGGATGGAGAGTGTTCGGAGTGAGGATGGAGAGTGTTCGGAGTGAGGATGGAGAGTGTTCGGATTGAGGATGGAGAGTGTTCGGAGTGAGGATGGAGAGTGTTCGGAGTGAGGATGGAGAGTTTTCGGAGTGAGGATGGAGAGTGTTCGGAGTGAGGATGGAGAGTGTTCTGAGTGAGGATGGAGAGTGCTCGGAGATGAGGATGGAGAGTGTTCCAAGTGAGGATGGAGAGTGTTCGGAGTGAGGATGGAGAGTGTTCGGAGTGAGGATGGAGAGTGTTCGGAGTGAGGATGGAGAGTGTTCGGAGTGAGGATGGAGAGTGCTTGGAGTGAGGATGGAGAGTGTTCGGATTGAGGATGGAGAGTGTTCGGAGTGAGGATGGAGAGTGTTCGGAGTGAGGATGGAGAGTGTTCGGAGTGAGGATGGAGAGTGTTCGGAGTGAGGATGGAGAGTGTTCCGATTGAGGATGGAGAGTGTTCGGAGTGAGGATGGAGAGTGTTCGGAGTGAGGATGGAGAGTGTTCGGAGTGAGGATGGAGAGTGTTCGGAGTGAGGATGGAGAGTGTTCGGAGTGAGGATGGAGAGTGTTCGGAGTGAGGATGGAGAGTGTTCGGAGTGAGGATGGAGAGTGTTCGGAGTGAGGATGGAGAGTGTTCCGAGTGAGGATGGAGAGTGTTCGGAGTGAGGATGGAGAGTGTTCGGATTGAGGATGGAGAGTGTTCGGAGTGAGGATGGAGAGTGTTCGGAGTGAGGATGGAGAGTGTTCGGAGTGAGGATGGAGAGTGTTCGGAGTGAGGATGGAGAGTCTTCAGGGTGAGGATGGAGAGTGATCGGAGTGAGGATGGAGAGTGTTCGGAGTGAGGATGGAGAGTGTTCGGAGTGAGGATGGAGAGTGTTCGGAGTGAGGATGGAGAGTGTTCGAGTGAGGATGGAGAGTGTTCGGAGTGAGGATGGAGAGTGTTCGGAGTGAGGATGGAGAGTGTTCAGAGTGAGGATGGAGAGTGTTCGGAGTGAGATTGGAGAGTGTTCGGAGTGAGGATGGAGAGTGTTCGGAGTGAGGAAGGAGAGTTTTCGAGTGAGGGATGGAGAGTGTCTGGGCAGTGATGATGGAGAGTGTTCGGAGTGAGGATGGAGAGTGTTCGGAGTGAGGATGGAGAGTGTACGGAGTGAGGATGGAGAGTGTTCGGAGTGAGGATGGAGAGTGTTCGGAGTGAGGATGGAGAGTGTTCGGAGTGAGAATGGAGAGTGTTCCGATTGAGGATGGAGAGTGTTCGGAGAAAGGATGGAGAGAGTTCGGAGTGAGGATGTAGAGTGTTCGGAATGAGGATGGAGAGTGTTCGGAGGGAGGATTGAGAGTGTTCGGAGTGAGGATGGAGAGTGTTCGGAGTGAGGATGGAGAGTGGTCGGAGTGAGGATGGAGAGTGTTCGGAGTGAGGATTGAGAGTGTTCGGAGTGAGGATGGAGAGTGTTCGGAGTGAGGATGGAGAGTGTTCGGAGTGAGGATGGAGAGTGTTCGGAGTGAGGATGGAGAGTGTTCGGAGTGAGGATGGAGAGTGTTCGGAGTGAGGATGGAGGGTGTTCGGAGTGAGGATGGAGAGTGTTCGGAGTGAGGATGTAGAGTGTTCGGAGTGAGGATGGAGAGTGTTCGGAGTGAGGATGGAGAGTGTTCGGAGTGAGGATGGAGAGTGTTCGGAGTGAGGATGGAGAGTGTTCGGAGTGAGGATGGAGAGTGTTCGGAGTGAGGATGGAGAGTGTTCGGAGTGAGGATGGAGAGTGTTCGGAGTGAGGATGGAGAGTGTTCGGAGTGAGGATGGAGAGTGTTCGGAGTGAGGATGGAGAGTGTTCGTAGTGAGGATGGAGAGTGATCGGAGTGAGGATGGAGAGTGTTCGGAGTGAGGATGGAGAGTGTTCGGAGTGAGTTTGGAGAGTGTTCAGAGTGAGGATGGAGAGTGTTCGGAGTGAGGATGGAGAGTGTTCGGAGTGAGGATGGAGAGTGTTCGGAGTGAGGATGGAGAGTGTTCGGAGTGAGGATGGAGAGTGTTCGGAGTGAGGATGGAGAGTGTTCGGAGTGAGGATGGAGAGTGTTCGGAGTGAGGATGGAGAGTGTTCGGAGTGAGGATGGAGAGTGTTCGGAGTGAGGATGGAGAGTGTTCGGAGTGAGGATGGAGAGTGTTCGGAGTGAGGATGGAGAGTGTTCGGAGTGAGGATGGAGAGTGTTCGAGTGAGGATGGAGAGTGTTCGGAGTGAGGATGGAGAGTGTTCGGAGTGAGGATGGAGAGTGTTCGGAGTGAGGATGGAGAGTGTTCGGAGTGAGGATGGAGAGTGTTCGGAGTGAGGATGGAGAGTGTTCGGAGTGAGGATGGAGAGTGTTCGGAGTGAGGATGGAGAGTGTTCGGAGTGAGGATGGAGAGTGTTCGGAGTGAGGATGGAGAGTGTTCGGAGTGAGGATGGAGAGTGTTCGGAGTGAGGATGGAGAGTGTTCGGAGTGAGGATGGAGAGTGTTCGGAGTGAGGATGGAGAGTGTTCGGAGTGAGGATGGAGAGTGTTCGGAGTGAGGATGGAGAGTGTTCGGAGTGAGGATGGAGAGTGTTCGGAGTGAGGATGGAGAGTGTTCGGAGTGAGGATGGAGAGTGTTCGGAGTGAGGATGGAGAGTGTTCGGAGTGAGGATGGAGAGTGTTCGGAGTGAGGATGGAGAGTGTTCGGAGTGAGGATGGAGAGTGTTCGGAGTGAGGATGGAGAGTGTTCGGAGTGAGGATGGAGAGTGTTCGAGTGAGGATGGAGAGTGTTCGGAGTGAGGATGGAGAGTGTTCCGAGTGAGGATGGAGAGTGTTCGGAGTGAGGATGGAGAGTGTTCGGAGTGAGGATGGAGAGTGTTCGGAGTGAGGATGGAGAGTGTTCGGAGTGAGGATGGAGAGTGTTCGGAGTGAGGATGGAGAGTGTTCGGAGTGAGGATGGAGAGTGTTCGGAGTGAGGATGGAGAGTGTTCGGAGTGAGGATGGAGAGTGTTCGGAGTGAGGATGGAGAGTGTTCGGAGTGAGGATGGAGAGTGTTCGGAGTGAGGATGGAGAGTGTTCGGAGTGAGGATGGAGAGTGTTCGGAGTGAGGATGGAGAGTGTTCGGAGTGAGGATGGAGAGTGTTCGGAGTGAGGATGGAGAGTGTTCGGAGTGAGGATGGAGAGTGTTCGGAGTGAGGATGGAGAGTGTTTGGAGTGAGGATGGAGAGTGTTCGGAGTGAGGATGGAGAGTGTTCGGAGTGAGGATGGAGAGTGTTCGGAGTGAGGATGGAGAGTGTTCGGAGTGAGGATGGAGAGTGTTCGGAGTGAGATGGAGAGTGTTCGGAGTGAGGATGGAGAGTGTTCGGAGTGAGGATGGAGATTGTTAGGAATGAGGATGGAGAGTGTTCGGAATGAGGATGGAGAGTGTTCCGATTGAGGATGGAGAGTGTTCGGAGTGAGGATGGAGAGTGTTCGGAGTGAGGATGGAGAGTGTTCGGAGTGAGGATGGAGAGTGTTCGGAGTGAGGATGGAGAGTTTTCGGAGTGAGGATGGAGAGTGTTCGGAGTGAGGATGGAGAGTGTTCGGAGTGAGGATGGAGAGTGTTCGGAGTGAGGATGGAGAGTGTTCGGAGTGAGGATGGAGAGTGTTCGGAGTGAGGATGGAGAGTGTTCGGAGTGAGGATGGAGAGTGTTCGGAGTGAGGATGGAGAGTGTTCGGAGTGAGGATGGAGAGTGTTCGGAGTGAGGATGGAGAGTGTTCGGAGTGAGGATGGAGAGTGTTCGGAGTGAGGATGGAGAGTGTTCGGAGTGAGGATGGAGAGTGTTCGGAGTGAGGATGGAGAGTGTTCAGAGTGAGGATGGAGAGTGTTCCATGTGAGGATGGAGAGTATTCGGAGTGAGGATGGAGAGTGTTCGGAGTGAGGATGGAGAGTGTTCGGAGTGAGGATGGAGAGTGTTCGGAGTGAGGATGCGATGAGTGTTTCGGAGAGTGAGGATGGAGAGGTGTTTCGGATGAGGATGGAGAGGTGTTCGGAGTGAGGTTGGAGAGTGCTCGGAGTGAGGATTGAGAGTGTTCGGAATGAGGACGGAGAGTTTTCGGAGTGAGGAAGGAGCGTTTTTGGAGTGTGGATGGAGAGTCTTCGGATTGAGGACGGAGAGTGTTCGGAGTGAGGATGGAGCGTTTTTAGATTGAGGTTGGAGAGTTTTCGGAGTGAGGTTGGGGAGAGTGTTCGGAGTGAGGGATGGAGAGGTGTTCGAGGGAGGATGGGAGGAGCGTTTTGGAGTGAGGATGGAGAGGTTTCGGAGTGAGGATGGAGAGTGTTCGGAGTGAGGATGTAGAGTGTTCGGAGTGAGGATGGAGAGTGTTCGAGTGAGGATGGAGAGTGTTCGGAGTGAGGATGGAGAGTGGTTTGGAGTGAGGATGGAGAGTGTTCGGAGTGAGGATGAAGAGTGTTCGGAGTGAGTTTGGAGAGTGCTCGGAGTGAGGATGGAGAGTGTTCGAGTGAGGATGGAGAGTGTTCGGATTGAGGATGGAGAGTGTTCGGAGTGAGGGTGGAGAGTGTTCGGATTGAGGATGGGGAGTGTTCAGAATGAGGATGGAGAGTGTTCGGGTGAGGGATGGGAGAGTGTTCGGAGTGAGGATGGAGTATTTCTGGAGTGAGGATGCAGAGTGTTCGGAGTGAGGATGGAGAATGTTCGGAGTGAGGAAGGAGAGTGTTCGGAGTGAGGATGGAGAGTGTTCGGAGTGAGGATGGAAAGTATTCGGAGTGAGGATGGAGAGTGTTCGGAGGGAGGATGGAGAGTGTTCGGAGTGAGGATGGAGAGTGTTCGGAGTGAGGAAGGAGAGTGTTCGGAGTGAGGATGGGAGACTGTTCGGAGTGAGGATGGAGAGTGTTCGGAGTGTGGATGGAGCGTTTTCGGAGTGAGGTTGGAGAGTGTTCGGAGTGAGGATGGAGGGTGTTCGGAGTGAGGATGGAGAGTGTTCGGAGTGAGGATGGAGAGTGTTCCGAGTGAGGATGGAGAGTGTTCGGAGTGAGGATGGAGAGTGTTCGGAGTGAGGATGGAGAGTGTTCGGAGTGAGGATGGAGAGTGTTCGGAGTGAGGATGGAGAGTGTTCGGAGTGAGGATGGAGAGTGTTCGGAGTGAGGATGGAGAGTGTTCGGAGTGAGGATGGAGAGTGTTCGGAGTGAGGATGGAGAGTGTTCGGAGTGAGGATGGAGAGTGTTCGGAGTGAGGATGGAGAGTGTTCGGAGTGAGGATGGAGAGTGTTCGGAGTGAGGATGGAGAGTGTTCGGAGTGAGGATGGAGATTTTTGAGTGAGGATGGAGAGTGTTCGGAGTGAGGATGGAGAGTGTTCGGAGTGAGGATGGAGAGTGTTCGGAGTGAGGATGGAGAGTGTTCGGAGTGAGGATGGAGAGTGTTCGGAGTGAGGATGGAGAGTGTTCGGAGTTTGGATGGAGAGTGTTCGGAGTGAGGATGGAGTGTTTTTCGAGTGAGGATGGAGAGTGTTACGAGTGAGGATGGAGAGTGTTCGGAGTGAGGATGGAGAGTGTTCGGAGTGAGGATGGAGAGTGTTCGGAGTGAGGATGGAGAGTGTTCGGAGTGAGGATGGAGAGTGTTCGGAGTGAGGATGGAGAGTGTTCGGAGTGAGGATGGAGAGTGTTCGGAGTGAGGATGAGAGTGTTCGGAGTGAGGATGGAGAGTGTTCGGAGTGAGGATGGAGAGTGTTCGGAGTGAGGATGGAGAGTGTTCGGAGTGAGGATGGAGAGTGTTCGGAGTGAGGATGGAGAGTGTTCGGAGTGAGGATGGAGAGTGTTCGGAGTGAGGATGGAGAGTGTTCGGAGTGAGGATGGAGAGTGTTCGGAGTGAGGATGGAGAGTGTTCGGAGTGAGGATGGAGAGTGTTCGGAGTGAGGATGGAGAGTGTTCGGAGTGAGGATGGAGAGTGTTCGGAGTGAGGATGGAGAGTGTTCGGAGTGAGGATGGTGAGTGTTCGGAGTGAGGATGGAGAGTGTTCGGAGGTGAGGATGGAGAGTGTTCGGAGTGAGGATGGAGAGTGTTCGGAGTGAGGATGGAGAGTGCTGGGAGTGAGGATGGAGAGTGTTCGGAGTGAGGATGGAGAGTGTTCGGATTGAGGATGGAGAGTGTTCGGAGTGAGGATGGAGAGTGTTCGGAGTGAGGATGGAGAGTGTTCGGAGTGAGGATGGAGAGTGTTCGGAGTGAGGATCGAGAGTGTTCGGAGTGAGGATGGAGGGTGTTCGGAGTGAGGATGGAGAGTGTTCGGAGTGAGGATGGAGAGTGTTCGGAGTGAGGATGGAGAGTGTTCGGAGTGAGGATGGAGAGTGTTCCGGGGTGAGGATGGAGAGTGTTCGGAGTGAGGATGGAGAGTGTTCGGAGTGAGGATGGAGAGTGTTCGGAGTGAGGATGGAGAGTGTTCGGAGTGAGGATGGAGAGTGTTCGGAGTGAGGATGGAGAGTGTTCGGAGTGAGGATGGAGAGTGTTCGGAGTGAGGATGGAGACTGTACGGAGTGAGGGATGGAGAGTGTTCGGATGGAGGTTGGAGAGTTTGGAGTGAGTAGGAGAGTGTTCGAGTGAGGATGGAGAGGTGTTAGGAGTTGAGGATGGAGAGTGTTCTGGAGTGAGGATGGCAAGTGTTCGGAGTGTGGACGGAGAGTGCTTGGAGTGAGGATGGAGCGAGTTCGGAGAGAGGATGGAGAGTGTTCGGTGTGAGGATGGAGAGCGTGCGGATTGAGGATGTAGTGTTTTGGAATGAGGATGGAGAGGTTGTCGGAGTGAGGATGGAGAGTGCTCCAATTGAGGATGGACAGTGTTCGGAGTGAGGATGGAGAGTGTTGGGAGTGAGGATGGAGAGTGTTCAGAGTGAGGATGGAGAGTGTTCGGAGTGAGGATGGAGAGTGTTCGGAGTGAGGATGGAGAGTGTTCGGATTGAGGATGGAGAGTGTTCGGAGTGAGGATGGAGAGTGTTCGGAGTGAGGATGGAGAGTGTTCGGAGTGAGGATGGAGAGTGTTCGGAGTGAGGATGGAGAGTGTTCGGAGTGAGGATGGAGAGTGTTCGGAGCGAGGATGGAAAGTGTTCGGAGTGAGGATGGAGAGTGTTCGGAGTGAGGATGGAGAGTGTTCGGAGTGAGGATGGAGCGTGTTCGGAGTGAGGATGGAGAGTGTTCGGAGTGAGGATGGAGAGTGTTCGGAGTGAGGATGGAGAGTGTTCGGAGTGAGGATGGAGAGTGTTCGGAGTGAGGATGGAGAGTGTTCGGAGTGAGGATGGAGAGTGTTCGGAGTGAGGATGGAGAGTGTTCGGAGTGAGGATGGAGAGTGTTCGGAGTGAGGATGGAGAGTGTTCGGAGTGAGGATGGAGAGTGTTCGGAGTGAGGATGGAGTGTGTTTCGAGTGAGGATGGAGAGTGTCGTAGTGAGGATGGAGAGTGTTCGGAGAGAGGATGGAGAGTGTTCGGAGTGAGGATGGAGAGTGTTCGGGGCTGTTGATGGAGAGGTGTTTCGGGTAGTGAGGATGGAGAGTGTTCGGAGTGTTGAGGAGGAGTGTCGATAGGAGGATGGAGTGTGTCAGTGATATGGAGAGTGTTCCGATTGAGGATGGAGAGTGTTCGGAGTGAGGATGGAGAGTGTTCGGAGTGAGGATGGAGCATTTTTGGATTGATGATGGAGAGTGTTCGGATTGAGGATGGAGAGTGTTCGGATTGAGGAATGAGAGTTTTCGGAGTGAGGATGGAGAGTGTTCGGAGTGATGATGGAGCGTTTTTGGATTGAGGTTGGAGAGTGTTCGGAGTGAGGATGGAGAGTGTTCGGAGTGAGGATGGAGAGTGTTCGGAGTGAGGATGGAGAGTGTTCGGATTGAGGATGGAGAGTGTTCGGAGTGAGGATGGAGAGTGTTCGGAGTGAGGATGGAGATTGTTCGGAGTGAGGATGGAGAGTGTTCGGAATGAGGATGGAGAGTGTTCGATTGAGGATGAGAGTGTTTGAGTGAGGTCGGAGAGTGTTCGGAGTGAGGATGAGGGGAGTGCTCGGAGTGAGGATTGGAGAGTGTTTTCGGAGTGAGGATGGAGTGTGTTCGAGTGTGGATGGAGAGTGGTTCAGGAGTGAGGTTGGAGAGTGTTCGGAGTGAGGATGGAGAGTGTTCGGAATGAGGATGGAGAGTTTTCGGATTGAGGATGGAGAGTATTCGGAGTGAGGATGGAGAGTGTTCGGAGTGAGGATGGAGTGTGTTCGGAGTGATGATGGAGAGTGTTCGGAGGGAGGATGGAGAGTGTTCCGATTGAAGATGGAGCGTTTTTGGAGTGAGGATGGAGAAGTTTCGGAGTGAGGATGGAGAGTGTTCGGAGTGAGGATGGAGAGTGTTCGGAGTGAGGATGGAGAGTGTTCGGAGTGAGGATGGAGTGTGTTCGGAGTGAGGATGGAGAGTGTTTCGGAGTGAGGATGGAGAGGGTTCGGAGTGAGGATGGAGAGTGTTCGGAGTGAGGATGGAGAGTGTTCGGAGTGAGATGGAGAGTGTTCGAGTGAGGGATGGAGAGTGTTCGGATGGAGGATGGAGAGTGTTCGGAGTGAGGATGGAGAGTGTTCGGAGTGAGGATGGAGATGTTCGGAGTGAGGATGGAGAGTGTTCGGAGTGTGGATGGAGAGTGTTCGGATTGAGGATGGAGAGTTTTCAGAGTGAGGATGGAGAGTGTTCGGAGTGAGGATGGAGAGTGTTCGGAGTGAGGATGGAGAGTTTCGGAGTGAGGATGGAGAGTGTTCGGAGTGAGGGATGGGAGAGTGTTCAGAGTGAGGATGGAGAGTGCTCGGAGTGAGGATGGAGAGTGTTCGGATTGAGGATGGAGTGTGTTCGGAGTGAGGATGGAGAGTGCTCGGAGTGAGGATGGAGAGTGCTCGGAGTGAGGATGGAGAGTGTTCGGAGTGAGGATGGAGAGTGTTCGGAGTGAGGATGGAGAGTGTTCGGAGTGAGGATGGAGAGTGTTCGGAGTGAGGATGGAGAGTGTTCGGAGTGAGGATGGAGAGTGTTCGGAGTGAGGATGGAGAGTGTTCGGAGTGAGGATGGAGAGTGTTCGGAGTGAGGATGGAGAGTGTTCGGAGTGAGGATGGAGAGTGTTCGGAGTGAGGATGGAGAGTGTTCGGAGTGAGGATGGAGAGTGTTCGGAGTGAGGATGGAGAGTGTTCGGAGTGAGGATGGAGAGTGTTCGGAGTGAGGATGGAGAGTGTTCGGAGTGAGGATGGAGAGTGTTCGGAGTGAGGATGGAGAGTGTTCGGAGTGAGGATGGAGAGTGTTCGGAGTGAGGATGGAGAGTGTTCGGAGTGAGGATGGAGAGTGTTCGGAGTGAGGATGGAGAGTGTTCGGAGTGAGGATGGAGAGTGTTCGGAGTGAGGATGGAGAGTGTTCGGAGTGAGGATGGAGAGTGTTCGGAGTGAGGATGGAGAGTGTTCGGAGTGAGGATGGAGAGTGTTCGGAGTGAGGATGGAGAGTGTTCGGAGTGAGGATGGAGAGTGTTCGGAGTGAGGATGGAGAGTGTTCGGAGTGAGGATGGAGAGTGTTCGGAGTGAGGATGGAGAGTGTTCGGAGTGAGGATGGAGAGTGTTCGGAGTGAGGATGGAGAGTGTTCGGAGTGAGGATGGAGAGTGTTCGGAGTGAGGATGGAGAGTGTTCGGAGTGAGGATGGAGAGTGTTCGGAGTGAGGATGGAGAGTGTTCGGAGTGAGGATGGAGAGTGTTCGGAGTGAGGATGGAGAGTGTTCGGAGTGAGGATGGAGAGTGTTCGGAGTGAGGATGGAGAGTGTTCGGAGTGAGGATGGAGAGTGTTCGGAGTGAGGATGGAGAGTGTTCGGAGTGAGGATGGAGAGTGTTCGGAGTGAGGATGGAGAGTGTTCGGAGTGAGGATGGAGAGTGTTCGGAGTGAGGATGGAGAGTGTTCGGAGTGAGGATGGAGAGTGTTCGGAGTGAGGATGGAGAGTGTTCGGAGTGAGGATGGAGAGTGTTCGGAGTGAGGATGGAGAGTGTTCGGAGTGAGGATGGAGAGTGTTCGATTGAGGATGGAGAGTGTTCGGAGTGAGGATGGAGAGTGTTCGGAGTGAGGATGGAGAGTGTTCGGATTGAGGATGGAGAGTGTTCGGAGTGAGGATGGAGAGTGTTCGGAGTGAGGATGGAGAGTGTTCGGAGTGAGGATGGAGAGTGCTCGGAGTGAGGATGGAGAGTGTTCGGAGTGAGAATGTAGAGTGGTCGGAGTGAGGATGGAGAGTGTTCGGAGTGAGGATGGAGAGTGTTCGGAGTGAGGATGGAGCGTTTTTGGATTGAGGTTGGAGGGTGTTCGGAGTGATGATGGAGAATGTTCGGAGTGAGGATGTAGAGTGTTCGGATTGAGGATGGTGTGTGTTCGGAGTGAGGATGGAGACTGTACGGAGTGAGGGATGGAGAGTGTTCGGAGTGAGGATGGAGAGTGTTCGGAGTGAGGATGGAGAGTGTTCGGAGTGAGGATGGAGAGTGTTCCGATTGAGGATGGAGAGTGTTCGGAGTGAGGATGGAGAGTGTTCGGAGTGAGGATGGAGAGTGTTCGGAGTGAGGATGGAGAGTGCTCCGATTGAGGATGGAGAGTGTTCGGAGTGAGGATGGAGAGTGTTCGGAGTGAAGATGTAGAGTGTTCGGAGTGAGGATGGAGAGTGTTCGGAGTGAGGATGGAGAGTGTTCGGAGTGAGGATGGAGAGTGTTCGGAGTGAGGATGGAGAGTGTTCGGAGTGAGGATGGAGAGTGTTCGGAGTGAGGATGGAGAGTGTTCGGAGTGAGGATGGAGAGTGTTCGGAGTGAGGATGGAGAGTGTTCGGAGTGAGGATGGAGAGTGTTCGGAGTGAGGATGGAGAGTGTTCGGAGTGAGGATGGAGAGTGTTCGGAGTGAGGATGGAGAGTGTTCGGAGTGAGGATGGAGAGTGTTCGGAGTGAGGATGGAGAGTGTTCGGAGTGAGGATGGAGAGTGTTCGGAGTGAGGATGGAGAGTGTTCGGAGTGAGGATGGAGAGTGTTCGGAGTGAGTATGGAGAGTGTTCGGAGTGAGGATGGAGAGTGTTCGGAGTGAGGATGGAGAGTGTTCGGAGTGAGGATGGAGAGTGTTCGGAGTGAGGATGGAGAGTGTTCGGAGTGAGGATGGAGAGTGTTCGGAGTGAGGATGGAGAGTGTTCGGAGTGAGGATGGAGAGTGTTCGGAGTGAGGATGGAGAGTGTTCGGAGTGAGGATGGAGAGTGTTCGGAGTGAGGATGGAGAGTGTTCGGAGTGAGGATGGAGAGTGTTCGGAGTGAGGATGGAGAGTGTTCGGAGTGAGGATGGAGAGTGTTCGGAGTGAGGATGGAGAGTGTTCGGAGTGAGGATGGAGAGTGTTCGGAGTGAGGATGGAGAGTGTTCGGAGTGAGGATGGAGAGTGTTCGGAGTGAGGATGGAGAGTGTTCGGAGTGAGGATGGAGAGTGTTCGGAGTGAGGATGGAGAGTGTTCGGAGTGAGGATGGAGAGTGTTCGGAGTGAGGATGGAGAGTGTTCGGAGTGAGGATGGAGAGTGTTCGGAGTGAGGATGGAGAGTGTTCGGAGTGAGGATGGAGAGTGTTCGGAGTGAGGATGGAGAGTGTTCGGAGTGAGGATGGAGAGTGTTCGGAGTGAGGATGGAGAGTGTTCGGAGTGAGGATGGAGAGTGTTCGGAGTGAGGATGGAGAGTGTTCGGAGTGAGGATGGAGAGTGTTCGGAGTGAGGATGGAGAGTGTTCGGAGTGAGGATGGAGAGTGTTCGGAGTGAGGATGGAGAGTGTTCGGAGTGAGGATGGAGAGTGTTCGGAGTGAGGATGGAGAGTGTTCGGAGTGAGGATGGAGAGTGTTCGGAGTGAGGATGGAGAGTGTTCGGAGTGAGGATGGAGAGTGTTCGGAGTGAGGATGGAGAGTGTTCGGAGTGAGGATGGAGAGTGTTCGGAGTGAGGATGGAGAGTGTTCGGAGTGAGGATGGAGAGTGTTCGGAGTGAGGATGGAGAGTGTTCGGAGTGAGGATGGAGAGTGTTCGGAGTGAGGATGGAGAGTGTTCGGAGTGAGGATGGAGAGTGTTCGGAGTGAGGATGGAGAGTGTTCGGAGTGAGGATGGAGAGTGTTCGGAGTGAGGATGGAGAGTGTTCGGAGTGAGGATGGAGAGTGTTCGGAGTGAGGATGGAGAGTGTTCGGAGTGAGGATGGAGAGTGTTCGGAGTGAGGATGGAGAGTGTTCGGAGTGAGGATGGAGAGTGTTCGGAGTGAGGATGGAGAGTGTTCGGAGTGAGGATGGAGAGTGTTCGGAGTGAGGATGGAGAGTGTTCGGAGTGAGGATGGAGAGTGTTCGGAGTGAGGAGCGTTTTTTCGAGTGAGGATGGAGAGTGTTCGGAGTGAGTTTGGAGAGTGTTCGGAGTGAGGATGGAGAGTGTTCGGAGTGAGGATGGAGAGTGTTCGGAGTGAGGATGGAGAGTGTTCGGACTGAGGATGGAGAGTGTTCGGAGTGAGGATGGAGAGTGTTCGGAGTGAGGATGGAGAGTGTTCGGAGTGAGGATGGAGAGTGTTCGGAGTGAGGATGGAGAGTGTTCGGAGTGAGGATGGAGAGTGTTCGGAGTGAGGATGGAGAGTGTTCGGAGTGAGGATGGAGAGTGTTCGGAGTGAGGATGGAGAGTGTTCGGAGTGAGGATGGAGAGTGTTCGGAGTGAGGATGGAGAGTGTTCGGAGTGAGGATGGAGAGTGTTCGGAGTGAGGATGGAGAGTGTTCGGAGTGAGGATGGAGAGTGTTCGGAGTGAGGATGGAGAGTGTTCGGAGTGAGGATGGAGAGTGTTCGGAGTGAGGATGGAGAGTGTTCGGAGTGAGGATGGAGAGTGTTCGGAGTGAGGATGGAGAGTGTTCGGAGTGAGGATGGAGAGTGTTCGGAGTGAGGATGGAGAGTGTTCGGAGTGAGGATGGAGAGTGTTCGGAGTGAGGATGGAGAGTGTTCGGAGTGAGGATGGAGAGTGTTCGGAGTGAGGATGGAGAGTGTTCGGAGTGAGGATGGAGAGTGTTCGGAGTGAGGATGGAGAGTGTTCGGAGTGAGGATGGAGAGTGTTCGGAGTGAGGATGGAGAGTGTTCGGAGTGAGGATGGAGAGTGTTCGGAGTGAGGATGGAGAGTGTTCGGAGTGAGGATGGAGTGTGTTCAAGTGAGGATGGAGAGTGTTCGGAGTGAGGATGGAGAGTGTTCGGAGTGAGGATGGAGAGTGTTCGGAGTGAGGATGGAGAGTGTTCGGATTGAGGATGGAGAGTGTTCGGAGTGAGGATGGAGAGTGTTCGGAGTGAGGATGGAGAGTGTTCGGAGTGAGGATGGAGAGTGTTCGGAGTGAGGATGGAGAGTGTTCAGACTGAGGATGGAGAGTGTTCGGGGTGAGGATGGAATGTGTTCGGAGTGAGGATGGAGAGTGTTCGGAGTGAGGATGGAGTGTTTTCGGTGCGATGATGGAGAGTGTTCGGAGTGAGGATGGAGAGTGTTCGGAGTGAGGATGGAGAGTGTTCGGAGTGAGGATGGAGAGTGTTCGGAGTGAGGATGGAGAGTGTTCGGAGTGAGGATGGAGAGTGTTCGGAGTGAGGATGGAGAGTGTTCGGAGTGAGGATGGAGAGTGTTCGGAGTGAGGATGGAGAGTGTTCGGAGTGAGGATGGAGAGTGTTCGGAGTGAGGATGGAGAGTGTTCGGAGTGAGGATGGAGAGTGTTCGGAGTGAGGAT